>NC_135355.1:25598818-25899651 GCF_051622035.1 Arctopsyche grandis | reverse complement strand
CGAACTGAAACTTAGTATCGCTTACTAAAATTCTTATCGATACGACGTAGATTTTTCAAATTTTCAAGTTAAGTGGAAATGGTACCTCCCTTTATAGGTGTTCTCTTATTTTAAATTTTTGAATTCAATTATCTGCCAAACCGCCAATCAAATATGACAGATTTTTTTTTACTTGTAATAGAAATTATTAATATTATACCCCAAATTTTTTTTAATATTTTTTCCTAAACCGAAAGTAGTACTTTTACTCTAGAGATTCAAGGTTTTTTATGTTTTTCTCAGAAATCAAAAGTAGAACTTTTGTCTTGTGCAAGTTTCCCCACATTTGTGTTCAATTTGTATCGAAAATGCTCATAACTGGTATGTGTGAACGTGTATGTACATACATACATATGTACATATGTTTGATTATCGAATTTTGTTTTTTATCTTTCTTATATTCCTCAAATACATAGATAAAGTCGTGGGTTGGTCACATCCGATTTTTTTTATGTAATTGCAATTTTTATTTTAGGTGGATTGTTTCGATGAATAATTACTAGACGGTACAATCTATCACGGCGGATTCAAAGTGATGTTTTTTTTAATTTATTTATTGTGTTTTATTTAATCTTAGAAATCTATGGATTCGAACCGAAAATTTAAAGAATATAGCCAAACTCTCAAAATAAGAACGTGAAACATCGGGAGAGTTTGCAAAATGCAATTGAACGTTTTTGAAATATGAAAACGAGCTATTGAACTTTTTTTTCTTATACATTTAATCCCGGTGCTAGCACCGGGATCCCGGGATCGGAAATACCCAGCACCGCAATCCCGGTGCTGACGTAACCTTCCGGGATTGGAAGCACTAGTCAGAAATGATAATTGAATTCTCTACATTGCCTTTATACATACATATATATGATTTTAGAAGATTGATTGCGTGTAAGAATACTATATTATCGGTGTACGAAAATTTCCGAGAAAACAAATACGGATTAACAAGACAAATCCGTTATATAAACAGTCCGTATTAACTCGAGTTGATCTTTACATATAATATTTTGACACAGCGGAGAAATAAGCCGGAAAAATAACAACGACCGATGTGTTGAGAAACGCTGACAAATTGTGTCTGAGAATAAACTCAGGTGTATATCGAACAGTGGCCTTATGGTCGTCGATACAACGTTAAATTGATAGGCTTATGTATTATATTGAAATAGCTCTTATAAAATAGATCTAAATCATACGAATAATGTTAGCTTTATGAATATCTTTTGTGCGATTTTCAACAATTTTAAAATATAAATCTACTGCATAAAAAAATAAACTAAAACGGGAAAAATAAAATGACGTTTAAGGTGCAGACACGCAAGTGGTACGTGGCACATTTTTTTTAGAAGGTATCATCCCTAATCTATGCCATCGCGATCCTTCACCACGCAAAATTCACCACCTGGAATTTTTTCGATGATATGTTATCTTTGTATTGACATATGTACATACATACATAGACCCATATTTGAAGAAATGTAGGAGAAACTTGTCGACATAATAAGATCGTATGAATTAACAAATACATGAAGACAAGTCCTATCACAGCTGGAGTCCAACTTAGGCGTGCCCTGCCGCACTTTTGAGTGTGTTCTTACTATTAGACTACTATTATAGCAAATATTTCAATTGGGCTTCAATAGTATTTTGAGTATTAGTTTGATGAAAAAATATTATTTATTATAGTTCCAGATACTTAAAATTACTTAAAAATTATACATACATACATACATACAAAAATATATTTTTTATAATATCATATGTAACTCAATTTAAGAAATAACTTTAAAATAGTGAGAGAAATATGGTAATAGGCTGATACAGAATAATGTATCACAAAAATTGGTTCATTTTAAAACATTTTATCTGCTATATGCTCTAGATTGAGAAGAACAAACTTTCATTTAAAAATGTACTGAAATCGCAATATTTTGAATCAAATAGAAGGGGGGGGGGGGGAGGAAATAGATAGAGAGAATGATTTTTTATGGCTGCAATTAGAGGTACTATATGTGACTTGAGTCCATTATTTTGCTAGCAAAATGTTTGATTTTTGGATGATTTTAAACTGTAACTTTTATTACAGTCAATTATCGTATGTTTATCAATTTTATAAATACGTATACAGTGTGCTCTTGACTATCCGGACTAATGCTGTGAATTACGGGACCGCATAATTGAAAAACACGGATAGTCCGAACTATCAATTTTTGATATCGTTTCTATTGTTTGAGTGACAATATAAACGATATTTGCATCACTCATGCATTTAAATCCCAGATTATTTGAATTGCGATCAAACCACTCCCCAATGTGTTCCCTATCCAACATATTCAAATCATTTTGAATCTTCCATTAACCTGCATATTTCAGATATATCACTTGCCTCGATCTCCTCACAATCCGATAAATCTATTTCCACGTTAGGAAGAATCTTTCTCCATGATCAAACCAGTGTTATTAGTTCAATCGAAATTTTACTATTCTGTGTATTGCATCCAGTATACTAATTTTTTTCCAGATATTGATCAAGTCATCATCTTCCTTAGCAAGAGTTATGTGAAGCTCAGCACGGTAAAGCCGTTTCATTGATGATATGACACTTTGGTCCATATTTAGGCTGAATTACACTTATAACATTAGGCGGTGAAAATTTGGCCATCATAACACAGTTGATTGTTTTAACATACCTCTTATACATTTCACATGGTTTTCGTTTAAGTCGTCATTTTTAATATAGTTTATTCGAATGAAAAGGAGCATTGTCTATTGACAGTACTGCTTTATGTGGCAACACTTAACTTTAAAAAAAACCTATGACTTCAGGAACCTGTTTAGTTTTGAACCAATCTTCGAAGATCTCTCTATCCGGTTTTTTTTGTTTTTCTTAATCTGAATCTAAATCTTCGTATGGTGACATTTTCATAGTTTTTCGTTTCGAATGCAATACCGGTAAATAATAAAAACAATACAAATAGGGATTGCAATACCGGTATACCAGTTTACTGGTAAACCGTCCGAAATTTACCATCGGTAAATACCGGTAAATTTTAAAATTTGCTGGTAATAACCGAAAACGGGAATTAAGTACATATACATGTGATACTATCACAATCTCTTATGAAATCCTCCAACTTTTTTGATTTTCTATATCTCGAACTTTTTAATATTCCATATTCTTCCGCGAGCTTTAATATGGATTCCTCATTTTCAAATCTCTATTAAGTGTTTTTTTTATAGTGAGTACAATTTTCTTGCCCTTATCTGTAGAGATCGGACCGGAAGCGTGCCGTTCATTTTTAATTGTTGCTGTGCTTTGTTCAATTTTATGAAAAACCTTTTTTTTGCACTCTAGCTTTTATAAATAGACCCAAAACGACCTGATTCCTGGAAAAAGCACGCTTCCTATCCATCATTTACTTATCTGTTACGTATACCTTCTGCATTATTGCAGGGTAGATCAGAAAAATTTGCGTGTTTGAAAGAGATTATAATTTAATGCAAAAAATAATTAAACAAATATAATAACTAAAAGCACATACGAATCTACTCTTTATTTGTAAACTAATTAAAAAAAAGAGAATTTATTTCAAGCACGGAAACGGGATAATTCGCACCCAGATAATCGAGAGTACACTGTATTTACTTCTAAATTTTATTTTTACTTCTTTTCAATTATTATCTATATATATGTATATAAAAATCAATGTTTGTTTGTTTACCTGTCTGTCACGCATGCGTTTCTATACCATTCAATAAATTGCGATGAAACTTACAGGAGATATTGTGTGTATGTCCACGATGGTTTCTGTAAAAAAAATCGCCCAAAAACAGGAAAAGAAACGGGAATGAGTAGCATTGCAACGCAATAATTTCAAATGTTTTCGCGTCACCACCTGCGTCGTTAGGGTGAAATAAACAAACAATTGAATAATCTCAAATGTGTTCGCCGCCTCCGTTTTTAAGCTGTTAAACGCTGGATAAGTCAGATTACCACGACTTAAACTCGGGAACGGGAAAAACGAGAACGGGAACGGTAAATGCATGCGTTATTGTGGCATTTCATCGCATGCCGGGTTCAGCTAGTTAATTTATAAAAATACATACACATTTGCCTTGTGTGATAGAAATACCTCGATTGCACAATTTTTAGGTTAAATTTATTGAAAATATACATAAATACGATTGCGAAAGTGAGAAATTTCCAGGCGCGGCTCGTGCATAGGAACTGCGGCGCTGCAGCACCCCCAGAAAAAATACAAAAAAAATCACATTTGTATACATTTACAACTTGTGAATATAATTTAAATTAGAATGATTAGATATTTGACATAAACATTATTTATTTTATTTATTTTATTTTATTTTATTTCATACCAAGAAGGCATTACAGGTAAACCCCAATGCGCCTTCCTGGCCAAATTACAAACAATACAGCATTTTTTATTATATACATAAGTCGCTAAATTACGAGACACTGACAAACTCGACAATTAACGAGACATCTATGAATTGTACATACATTTTTATTGTAATATTTACATTAATCATACTCAAATAGTGGTGACATAGTAGGTAGGAAGGATTTTTAGCCAATTTTTAATCGGGAATCGTTTCAACAATGAAATCAGAGAAAATTGGCAAACTCTGATAGGAAACGATCAACCAGGAGTCACAAATCCTGGTCTGACCAGCAGCATTACAGATATACTCAGAAAAATTCTTTTTCAATCGAGGTCAGCTCAAGGGATCGAACTCGGCGCCTCTCAGTGTTAAGCAGAAGCTTAACGACCGAGCCACGCTGCTGGCTATTATTAATATGTCATGATGATGTATGTCAATATGAGTATGTCAAATATATCTAAATACAAGTTTTAAATGCGATTTTTTTTGTAATTTTTCTGGGGGTGCTGCAGCGCCGCAGTTCCTATGCACGAGCCGCGCCTGGAAATTTCACTAGTGACAGTTTCTGTTTTCTGAAAATTCTTAAAAATAGTTTTTTCAACATTTTAGCTTTCGATGACGGAAACGTCAGCTAGAGCGCGTCGATTGTAAACATTGCCATAGCGAAAAAATGGCAGCTGCTTTGAACATCAAAAATTGCTTGTGGTAAAAAAAAACAATAAAAACTCCCCTCAATATACGTATGTAGACCAGTACCAATTATACGCAACGATTACGAAATATTACACACAAACCCGATTTTTCAAAGACGGGTGGGTGGGTGGGAAATATAAAATTTGCGGAAGTCAAGTAAACATGGCGGGGAATCAATTTGATTGTAGGCGCGGTCCAGAACCGGTGTGTAATTTTCCCAACCTTGGCCCACTGCTAGGCCGCATTTGTCCCGCCATATTTATTTTGGGCGGCCGTTGTTTTTGTTTTGACTTTGCGTCGGTGTGACGAGACGCGAGATATTGCCGAATCGCGCGACCGCCATCTTGACGCGATGTCGATGGCCGACGTATCCTTGCGCGCTGCGTGGCACTACTAGCGCCCCCACGCGTCACAACTTCTGAATCAACACTGCCACCATGTCTCGAAAACTAAGAATTCATTTTTGTTTTTTAAATGTATTTTCATATTCGAATACAATTCAACTAGTAAATTATGTACATCTGTCCAAGCGCAAATACACTTTCAATAACGTGCGCCAGTTGTAATATAACAGTTGAGTTATGACAGCTTTGATGATTTAACGATTGCTTAAGAAATCAATAACGCATTAATAATTGCAAGGTATTACGAATAAATGTATTACGATAACTCTAAGAATGTTTTCAAAACAAAAAAATGTGACTTTCCAACTCAATTTACTGGTCGAGTAACTTTTTCACGAAAACCTAACCTCTCCATCTTAACTGTTACCAACTTATATTTGAACTGTATTTTCAGTTGTAATATATTTTGACCAGTTGGAATGTTATTCGCCGTATGATTCAACTTACGTAGGTTAAACGGAATATATTCCAACTACTCAAAATATATTACAGACTGAAAATACACTTCAACTCTAACGGTAGTTGGTACCAGGTTAGTCGGAATATATTCTAACTAATCAAAATATATTACAACTGGAAGATACACTTCAACTGTAACATATATGTATATTTTAAGTGACAATTACAAAAACACACACTTGAGAGTAATTTCAGTACTGAATTAATATCTACATATGTATATACGGGTCTACCTCACGGGCCGGAATGTAAAATGCCGGAAAACGCAAATATCGGAATTCAAAGATCGATAATTGAAAGATCTAAAGTCGAAAGATAAAAAAAAAAGGGTGCATGGTAAACGGTACATACTCACGTACATATACTTCCTCCCGTATTCTGCGCGCGCATATTAATACGGGAGGAAAAGTCTGTTCCTCTTGTTCCTGTTGTATCCTGCTCGCGCAAATTAAGTGAGTATGTACCGTTTACCATGCAACCTTTTTTTTGATCTTTCGACTTAAGATCTTTCGATTTTCGATCTTTGCCTTCCGATATTTGCGTTTTCCGGCATATCACATTCCGGCCCGTCACGGAGACCGGTATATACATACATATATACATTTAATATACTGTAACGTGGGAACATGAAAGAAAGTAACCACGGTCTGTGGATTTGTAGGTGCACAAAACCCCGACCCCAGATTAGGCTAACAGGACTCAGTAAGTGCCCGAACAACGGATACGCTGGAGTTCTCACAGACCTTAACAAGTCCGTGCCAACGGATAGACAATAGACATGCCAACGGATCGGGCATGTTGTGCTGTGCAACTTATTCTTTATAAGGAGGTACACACGGTAGATCAAATATTCTAGAGTGAGCGGCGGTTCCGTGTTAACCTCTCAAATCGTTGAATAAATGCTGTGATGCGACTTTGGCCTTTCATTTGGATCCTGAATCCACCTCTACGCAACAATACTGAAAGTGTTCGGAAGGGTACATATTTTTACTTTATCTATGTTTTTGTTTGAGATGAAATTAATAAAATTTGACTCGACCTCAGATGTATTTAATATACTCAAATATCCGCATTTGAACAATTGGCGAATAAAGGTACAGTACCATTTTCCATCGCGACCTAATCCTCGGCAATTTTTCAATTAAATACAAATAAAACCACTTTAACGTTGCAAAAGTTATGATGCGTCAAAAATGATTTTTACAGCTTCGAATACTGGTAATTCCGCTCCCCCTTAACCAATTTCAATGTATGAACTGCTAAAATTTTAATAAATGTAATTATTTAAAAAAAAAGGTTTTTTGAATTTTGATGAGAAACCTGCTGAAAATCGGGTCACGACAGCTAATGTTACCGTTAAGGTATATACACATACAATATGCGGAACATTTTTTTAGATAGTGTTGCGTGGGGGTGAGTGGAGAATCCAAGTAAAAGGCCAAAGTCGTTTCACAGCATTTATTGATGATTAACGAGATACAGTCCAGAATGACATGATATCGCCTACGTACCACCTTATAAGGGGTAGATCTCTCAGGACGTCTAATCTGTTTACCTATTGTATAGTCACGTATTCGGATATGTATTCCCACGACATTCGGTCACACGGTATGGGTCAGTTCTGAGAAGGGACTAACAACGGTCATTGTTTAGCCTACATGCACTTAGAGTCTAAATATAATCCTTGAAACCAATTATAATGGTCGCACGGGGATGCTATCGCCGCTAAGTGCAAGCACTTAGTTTGCAGGTAATCCTTGAACGGTCACACAGTATCTGGGATTCTATTCGCTTAATCCGCGGTGTACGTAATAATAGTATTACACATGCAAAAAAAACGCTGGTACGCCAAATCTTTAATGTCACGTTACTTTGTAAGCCTTATCAATTGTATTGTTTTCGGTGATAATTTATCCTTGTATTGACATCCATATTTGAAGAAATTTAGGAGAAACTTGTCGAAATAATAAGATCCTACGAATTAATAATAACATATAGACACGCCTCTCACAGCTGCAGGCCAATAACACGTCCCGTGCCATTACACACTTTTTGTCATCAGATGAAAATTTAATGTAGCGGTAAATATACAAACTAGCATTCAATTATTAATATAATATTATATATGATTTAATATGAGGCTGGAAAAATGTCCGGCATTACAAAAATAATCGATACAAATCAAATTGTTTTTTTAAATGTAACAATGCGCTCGACCGGTCGTAGTTGGCATTCGATCGAGTAAACGTTTTAAATTCATCTTCGGCCGAAAAACATAAAGAAAACACTTTATTGCCGACCGCAAGATTTGCTATTTTCACTTTCAATGAGTGATGTTATTTCGGCTATAAATAAATCATTGAATAGTTCGACTTCCAGAATTATTACCGTGCTTACGCGGATGGTGCTATTTTTTGGTTACAAACCGTTGTAGGTATCGAATTCTAGTTTTTCTATATACATATGTATACATTCATAGATTTGAAAAAAATATCGATCAAATTGAACGAGGTGTCCAAACGTTGAATAAATATTTAATCGGATACAGATAGATTCGTCGATGAAAGTTGCTACTGATAAAATCGATGATTTCGCTTCTGACGCACAAGCTCAATACATAGTGATTTGAAAATTTCATTTTTAATGCAAAACCTTTATATAATACGTGTAAAACCTGAAATATTGCTCACATAGTACTACATACATACATACATACCTCTTTTAGAATTTCGGAAATTTTAAATACCTATGATTATAATATCTTCAGCACTCAAAGGGTTAATAACAGAAAATCACATTTATTGTCTTTGATGATGACTCATTTTTTTCAGTACTCTGAAGCAGGGGTCCCTAACCTTTTTGGGAAATGGGCCGGTTCGGAATTTCAAAATGTATGATGGGCCGGATAAAAAAAAATCCTATTGAAATCCAGTTTGAACAAATTTGTACATAAGGAATTTATACCTAATATCTAATCGAAAACAACCAATTTGGAAACGGAATTTGGAAACAACTTAGGTTGGAAAAGACGTTCTCTATCAAGGAAAATAAAAACTATTTGCACTGCCCATTAAAGTTTGTGAAAATAGTGATTTTCAACGGTTTTTTTGTAATTTAAACACCGCTTTAGTAGTTTCTTTTTTATTTACCCTTATCGTATAAACGGGGCTATTTCATATTTAAAAAATCTAACATGGGATATTTTTCTCAGTGCTAAGGTATGAAAAAAAATTTTTTTCAAAACGGAAATTTTGTCCAGCGTACGTTAAAGGTCAAATTTGAAATGCTGATCGTTTTAGTAAGATTGATATATCGTTTAAATAAATTTAATTTTGTAAAACATTTATTCGCATATGTACATACGTGCTACAAAAATTTGATATATTTTTTCCAGCAAATGCTTTTATTTATGGACAATCCGACTCCAATTTAGCGTAAAACTTAATTTTTAAACCATCATTTGCTTCAAGATCGATAAATTCCAATTGAAAATATTCTTCGTTTAGATCTTTGATATCAATATCAAATTAATTTTGGAAAAAAAGTCCAAACACTCGTCACTTATCCTGATAAAGTAATAAAAGACAATTTGTTAATTAAGGGAATCCCAAATGTCATTTGAGATTCCCTCAAAATATATTTGGGCTTTACTACTTGGAACCCTGAAAGCCATATTTTCGACAGAAATCGTGAAAGGAATATTTTGAAAATATTTTCCCTCGCATAAAATTTCACGAGCTGGTCAAAAGAGCCGAGGGCCGGATGAAAAGTGCTAGCGGGCCGTAGGTTGGAGACCTCTGGTCTAAAATGTAGCCTTTTATAAGTTATAACAAGTATACAAAGGTTCACGATGTGTCGTAAAGTCAGTTAGGTATTTTCAACTAAGCTTCATAGATTAAAAGTATATTACATACAACGAAAAATGATAAAAATCTGTCGTAACTTTTCTAGAACTAATGACTAAAATTTTAATCAATATGCATAATGTATTATATTCAATTCCATATATTGATGTTTTATTAACTGTGAACTGATTTATTAAATCTTTATCTTACCAAATCTCGCTATACACCAGCGTTTCTCAACGTAGGGCCGATGGAGCAATTTGAATATTGGGGGGGGGGGGGGAGAAATTTTAAAAAAATAATCAACAATAAGTTATATGTATATGTATATATGTATGTAAATACTAGCAAAAATCGTATTCTTGATATTTTTCTTCTCATAGCTAAATCTGGAAAAATCGTACTACATATGTATGTATATGGGACGATTTACTTAAATCAGAAGAATTTATCTAAAAAAAATTCTGAGAATAGATGATAAGAAATGCCACTGACCAATAATACTAATGTTAGTAATATAATATATGTATGTACTAGTGGTTTTACCCGGCTTAGCTCTGTATTTGTAATATAAACATCTTAAACATGGCAAAACAATCCAACAGTAAACATTCATTTGTTTTTTTATTTAATTTATTTAAATCAAAAAAAAAATATATATATATATATATATATATATATTTTAAAAATTTGGTAAGCTATACATATATTTTGAAGTCATTGAAGTGGGGCGTGGCACAAAAAGAGTTAGGAAACAATGCTCTATGAAATTATATTTTCCTTTCAATTATTAACTACATAAATGGGTATTTTCTACAAAAATAACATACCTAGTAAAATAATCCCATAAAATATATAATATCGCTATTTTGTGTGTCCGTGTAAAATAACGCTCGCCGTACTGTAATAGTTATTTCGATTTGACAAACATATGTATGTATGTATATACGTCACAGCCAAAACACTAATAACAAAAGACAAAAACTTCTATATATATTTCATGTTTGCTATCAATGTTTCCTCTGGGCTCATAGACGGCGCTAAGTCTCTGAGCATTTAGCGCCATCTATTGAAAATGTATTTTATATGTAGGTAGGTAGGTAGTTTTTATCATTTTTTTTCATATTAAACAATTAAATATAAATAAATATTAAGTTAAAAATATTTAAAAGATATTTCAACAAATTCAACCACGTGCGGATCGAACACAAGAATGACACATTTTTTGTATTTTTTTTTATTTAATAACTTAATATGCCATAACCCATACGATAATATTTCATCGGGTACAATACTAGTATAGTACCTTATAATCAGGAGAAAAGTATGATTGCTTTTAATCAGAGAAACTTCCGTATGAATAATCTTTAAAATTCTAAATATACATTTCTATGTATGATTGCAAGCTTTAGAAACTACGAAATGAATTGTACGTGTCTTAGTTTTCTACATATACATATATGTATTTAAAAAATAAAAAGTGTGCATATTATAAGTTATGAGAATCGAATTGAATTTCTGTGGTGACCTTGACATCCAAAATCATCTTCCCAATCAGTCAGCGTCAATAGGTAAATATATACAGTATGTAGTTTTGAGTTGAACATATTTTCCGAGTGGTCGTATTTTCCATCATTTCTCGATAGTTTTGACAGCGCGGCTAGAATTACAATTCGGAAACACTTACAGCTGGGGCTAAAATTAAAATTCAATTAATTATTGATCCCAGAAAATCATCACGAGATAAGGGATTTGCGATAAGTGTCGGCAATTCAAGAACCGAGACCACCAAGCGAGCTGGAGATAGAGGGTGAGAGTATTCCGTCAATCACTCGTCAAAAATCAGGCGCACGTGAGTCAGCCGGCGCGTCGAGCACTCGACCTGGACACATTTAGACCATTTCAGTGATGTAACCGACACTTGTACAACGTCGAATAAACGCCAAGCAGTCTGCAAAATTAATACTATGTACACACTTCACAGCTTCAATTGTCAATAAGTACATTTTCGATCGACAAACTGTCTATATTGACGTTTCCGCTCCGTATGGACACTTTCAGAGCGATGTAATATGTCAATTTCACTTAATGAATACGTTGTACATATGTATAGTTCCAGTAGTGTATCTTCCAGTTGTAATATATTTCAACTAGTTAAAATATATTGCGTCTAACCGACGTAAGTTGATTCATATGGCGAATTACGTTCCAACTGTCAAAATATATTACAACTGAAAATACAGTTCAACTATAAGTACCAGGTAGGAATGAGAGGTTAGGTTTTCGTGAAAACGTCACTCGACTAGTTAATTGAGTTATAAAGCCACATTTTTGTTTTGAACACACCTCTTATACAGGTTTTCCACCTCAATTTCAATATTTTCCATTTCAAATTCAATTTTTTCCATTTCAAATGAAATATTTTGATCTTGTATGATCTCCACCAAATTTAATCTGATCTATGGGTCTGCAAGCAAATTCCTGGCAGAACATATAATCTTAGAACATATTTATTCAACGGGATTCATCATTGGTGAGTATGGAGGTAAGATAATTAAAAAATGGTTTGTACGTTCAACCAGCCCATGCACTTTAATACTTTTTCAAAAATATTTTCTTCTAATTTCTGCAAAAATCTTTCGAGAAAGTCGCAAAAAATATTGGAATTAACTGTGGAGTGCTCCATGATTTCATGCTACACAATTACATCAATATTCATTTCCGCAATCAATAAATATTTAATTTGAAATGTAAAATATTGAATTTGAAAATTAAAATATTGAATTTGAGGTGAAAAACCTGTAGTTATCGTAATACAGTACTCATTACCTTGATTCGTAATAATACCTAGCACACATTAACGCATTATCGGATTCTAAATCATTTGTAATAAAATCAGCGCTGTCAAAGCTCAATTGTTATATTAAAACTGGCGCACATTGTTGAAAGTGTATTTGCGATATATGTAATTTACTGATTGAATTGTATTCGAATATGAATGACCTAAAATGCCAGTTGGATTATCTTACAACTGAAATTACACTTCTCTATAACATATGTACAAACTAATTAAAACTAAATTTTAATTTTTGTTTTACTATTTAAATTTCGATGCTTTTCTTATATTATAAGCGTATACCTATAGTTTTTTTATAAAAATCCTTAGGGGTGAGTGACATTTTCAGATGTTCTGTGTGGCATCAAGTATCTGTAAGGCTGCGAGAAATTCGGCCAGAACCAATGTGATTTACCAGTTTCAACATCTTTTGAATGGCTCTTAAAGTCCATCCGCTGTAGGATGACACTTATAGACAATAGAACATCGTACGTACAATGTTCTATTGTCTATTCGAAATGCTATTGGTCGAGAGGCGGTGAAAGAGATAGCATGTCCGGTTTTCCTAAGTGTCTTCCTGCAGCCGACCAATCATTTTTAACACTACAAGAGTCTATATTTGAAAGAGATGTCCTATTTCAGTTCCAAACATTCTGTTTGACTTATGTAATTCACAAATTGTTATCATTTCTTTTAATTCGATATGTCCAGAATCTCGTAAAAGCAGAATAAATGTATTTATAGGCCACTAGTATTTTTAAATATTGTTAAACGCAACGCATTATAATTAATGTTTTGCGAAATATTTCTCGAAATGAAGAAAACTATGCCACTTTCAAATATAACAGCTCATATGTACATATACATATATGTAGAGTAGTGTTAATTGAAACTGATTCATTATAAATTAATATTCATATAATATATAAAAATTATAAATAGTTAACGAAATCTTTTCCATTACCTCGGATTTTATATTGAGTGTTCAATGGGATTGTGTCTAAGCTTTGTTTTGAGATCATACATGCACATATTATATGTATATGTTCATACACATATTTATGTATATATAAATGACGTTGCATAGATTTCGTAGAACAATTAAGAATACCTTTGCTAAGCAAATTATATGTGTATTATACGCATATGTGAAATATATTTGATTTATTTTACTGCCAAGTCACTGTTGTTTCTCTAATATAACAAATTTGCTGTAATTCAAAAAAAAATCTAAGATATGTAATTTAAAAGTTCATATATCGTACTACAAAATATAAGACTACAAGATTTTGATAGTTATATCCTACCTACATATGTATAAATGTATGTACATATGTATGTATTTAATTTAAATTTCGGCACACTCAAATTTGATACTGTATTCAATTTAAATTATAAAATACCAACTAATTCCTTTGATATACAAACCAATTTTTCAATATAGAAAAAAATATATCCGAATCACTTAAGAACTGAAAATGAAATATACAAATTTTTAATAGCAGATATAATATGTGTACATTTAACAATTAGTAACATACATATATACTATATTAAAAATCACTTAATAAGCTAGTCATTAAACTATTCTAGTTCTTAATTGTGTAATTAAAAATAATTCAATTAATTTTTAATTAAAAATCATGGTATAGTCTTACATAATAATACGAAGTTACGTGTACTTGAAGGTTGAAGTGTTCACATCACTTATGTCAAAAAATCATCATTTTTTTAACGTCTAGCGACACGTTCCCATGTCCCGACGTGTTGACTGTTAATTAACAATTCGTTCGTGCCAAACGAAGTGTTTGGCCATTTTGTTGTTGCATTATTTTCAGCGCAATATTTCAGAGGCGAGCGCGCTCTCCCGGCAATTGTTTTCGTTCCGATCCTTCGGATGTCAAACACTCGAAACAATATATATATTTTTGGAGAGTTGCCACGCTTTGATAGAAAATATTATTAGTACACACTTTCGAAATGTCGCCTGCGAAAAAGAGCATCATACGGAAAACCGAACAACGCATAATTAAAGTTTTAACGGTGAAACATCTCCATGTAAAAATTGGAAATCGAAAGCTTTGCGCCAAACCCAGAAAAATGTTATAATAATAGAAGGGCCCTTACTAATAAATAATTGTTATCGATGTTACGCGGTACGTCTCTATAAATACGCTACAACACACGGAATACAATCGGATCAATTTACTTATAAAAATGTATTGTTTATTTTAAGCGATAGTTGCCCATCTTGCGAGTAATATAAACAAACAGAGAAGCTTTTATCGGACATACGTCGAGCACCAAGCATCGAATACGACTGATACTAAAATTATTTAGGATTGTCTGTGGACAATCGCCACTTGACAACAATATGACGCCTAAAGCCACTTCTATTATTATAACATTTCTCTGGCCAAACCAAAAATGTTGCATCACACTAAAATATGTATATTTATCTATTTTTTTTGGTTTTTGATTCAGGGTAGCTGTATTTGGACGGATGGTGTCGGCGGCCACCAAGTGGTTTTGCATCCCAATTCCTTGTTTGTACTTGGAGAGGCAGAGAAGAGAGCTATTAGACAAGCTGCTTTAGCTCGATTGAGGCAATTGAATCTTGGAGTATCTGTAGAAGTTCCAGATGGTGAGAATCAATCAAATATATTCATACCTACTCATCTTACATACATAAATGTCAAAATAAAATAAATTTTGCAATAAGCTTGTAATGGAAGAATACATCCTTGAAATTTTACATTTTATTATATCAAAAACACACAAACATTCCTGTTAATACGTGTGAACATTTATACTACTAATTGACATAAAATTTTGAAAAATCTATTTTATGTTGCATTTATATGTTCGATGTATGTTATTCATCTTTAAATAATTTCGAGGTATGATCGAACTAATTTTAAGGTCCGGTTATATAATGCGTAAGTTACACATTACGGTAGATATGAATGTATCCATATAAAATGTATTTTAAATTAAAATGTATTTAAGAATATTTTTCGTACTGCTGTTTACGAGCAGCTGCCAGCCGTACTGTTATAAAAACATGGATAAAGTAAAAATCTTTAGACGTATTGCTTTTTTTTCTGGATTAATTATCTATATTATTATTATCTGGATTAATTATCTATGTATTATGTATCTATACTTAATCACGTTAGATTATTGCCTATTTTTTTCTTATTTATGTAAACATAGGGTGACGATATTTACTGGGACTCAAAACGGGACGCTCCGCAAAAAAATTGTCGTCCCCCCAAATATAAAAAAATGTGTTGCACGTCGAAAAAATTTATAATTTTTCCTTCAAATAACCATTAATATTGGTCAAGGAGTTTTTTTATTTCAGAATGTACAATTATTGTGTACAAAGAAAATAGAAACAAGATAAAAAATGAATATAAAATACGATGTTCACGTGTCGCAGGTTGATTTGTTTTTTGAAATGTGTAAAATTAACAAATAAAATTACTACAAATTTTCCTTTTGGAAAATATTAAGAATTATTTATTAAATATTATTTTCCTTTTGGAAATATAAGATATTCTCAGTTTCTTTTAATTGCAAAAAATATGTGCAAATGAAAATTTTGATTTCTTCTTTTGATAAGTAAGATAATTTTTACCAGAAAGAACATTTCTTTAAAAGATGAAATAGAACAAGATATAAAATTAAATATCATATAATATTGTATTTTACAGTTATTTAAAAATAATTTTGATGAAAATAATTCTACAAAGCGATTTTTTTTTCAGAAACATTAACAAAATATTTAAATGTTACTTTAAAATGAATATATTGTATGTAAATTTATATTTATGAGACAAATTGATTTGGATAAACGGACAAAACGGGAGAAATCAATCAATTTTACAAAAACGATGGGATGTACATTTGGTCACCCTACATTAACACGAATTTCACTGTTTGAACAGGATGGCCGATTTTTGTTTACAATCAATATATGTACAATATAGGCACTGAGCCAAACGATTCAATTTTAATTGGAATACCATAAAATTAATTGATGTTTGTATGTAAACATACTTGTATTATAGACCAACTTACTACAGCTCAACTTATGTACATATGTATATATACCTAGTTCATCGCTTTCAAAAATTCACATACTACTTACAACTTCTTGATATTAAGAACCTTTTATAACTAAATCAGGATGAGAACTCAGAAGTTTACTGTTCGCTAATCAGTCATAATGTACTGACGTAAAATTTAATATTGTCTATCTTTTGTTTGACACTATCCAATTTTACAGAGTCAGCCGCTGCTTCGACCCACAAGCCGAAGAGGAGAGCTTACCTTCTGAAACGGAAGGCCCTGACGACCGGATTCCTTACCAAAGACTCGGACAAGGACAAAGGTGATTCTAATTATTGCAAAAAAAAAAATCACGTCACCATTCGGAACAGTATCCGGCAAGAAAGATTTATTTCGGAGAGTGTCGGTCAGTCGCGCCGTTTCGAATTGGTCTTGTTTCGGTTACCGAGAACTCTATTCCAGAACGAGACCGTTCCAGAAACGAGACGTGGTGGCATTTAAACGGTCCATTCCACTTTATAATGGTTCCCCCCGAAGAGATATATGGTGTCGCTTTCCTCGCTTCTAAACACCTATTAAAACTTTATTCGATCGCTTTAGTGCTCGCCATTCGTCATTCGAGCTTACCACTAGTGGAGCGTTATGTTTATCGTTCGATTTGGTACGATCGTAAAAATTAGATGAGCTTTCGTTACGGCTGTCGTCGCTCCACCGGAAGCTGCACTTAAGCATTTGGATAATGGGAGAATATAATGCAGATAATGGGACAACATAATGATGCAGAATGGCTGTTCTTTTAACCCGTAGTATTAATTGTAATATTTTGAATCCATTTGTTGGCTCATTGTTTTATAAGGGCCGGGCCGCACCGTGCAACTTTGTCGGCCGACTAGTTGCGCGACACGAAAAAATGTATGGAAATGTGTGCGACAAACAAGTTGACGGGTGTGGCATGTCCCATCTATGTACTTGCATGCATTGGTCTGATCGCCCTCAACCAAGTCGCTCGCAAGTCGCACGGTGCGGCCCGGCCCTAAGGCCCACTCTGATCATCAACATATGTAGGTTTTTCCCAAACCTATGTAACTTAAATAAATATGTATGGGCCGTTATAATAGAATGTGGCATAAGTCCACTTTTCTTCAATTCGAGAAATATCTCGGAAAACATTAAATATAATGTTTTGCGTTTACAATATTTAAAAATACTGGTGACCTGTAATACATTTATTCTGCTTTTCCAAGATTCTGGATATATCGAATTAAAAGAAGTAATAACAATTTGTGGATTAAGTCAAATAGAAATATTATTTTTGGAACTGAAAATTAGACTTCTGCCACTTTCAAATATAACGGCTCATATGTAACTTAACCAAATCTTACGTCCTTCGTAAAAGAAAATCTAAACACTGCGGGTCGATGAATGAATAGCTATTATTTAACTTCTCATGAATATTAAATTCTTAAGCTAGCTCAGAAAGTACATTTTTGGGTTTGAAAAGACATGGTCGCTAAAATGATATCTTGACAGTGATATCTATCTTATTCTTCTCATTTTTGATTTATTTTTTTAAATATTTTTACCTCAACCGGAACTAGTACTTTCAATCTAGATAATTGAGGTTTTTATGTTTACTTTGGAGTGTATTGAACTAAAATTTCATATCTAGAAGTTTAAACGCAATACCATATTATATGTAGATAAAATTTAGTGAACACTCGTCAACCGGAAGTGGCAGTTTACTCTTGTTTGATTTTTCTTTCACTATTTTTCTCCACCCTTTTTATATACATACATACGAGAAAATTCTAGTATAATCCAGATATAATGTGATGTGAAAAATTGTTAAATTTAATAAGCCGGAAGTAGTAATTTTTTTTTTAAACAATATTTCATTATTTTGTTTTGACTTTTTAAATTATTTGTATCTTATTGATATTTAATGTTTATAATATTTAAAGTGATTTTTAGTAATGACACAATCTGACATCCGGAAGTAGAACTTTTGTAAGTTTCCCTACATTTGCGCTCAATTTTTATCGAAAATGTACGCACAATTTTTATCGAAAAATACTTCTTATATTCCTCAAATACATAAATAACGTCGTGGGTTGGTCACATCCAATTTTTTTATGTGACAAAACCAGGACGATTAAATCATTTCCATCTTCTTGATATTTTTTAGAGACGGGATCGATTAGAACGTGACGCAACCACTTTTCTCAGAATACTGATTTGCGTTAAAAGAAAGTTTTTCATTTTTTTTTAATAATACGAAGCTCAAGGAAGAGAAAGTAGGAGAACAATATGAATATTCTTAGTAGATGATAGACAGTAGAGTGTTTCAAATACTCGAGTATTTTCCGTCAAAAACATTTTTTTAAATGGCCTAATACATTTGTCCACGCTTTTGTGTATGTATGTACATATACAAAAATTTTCAGGGATAGATTACACATTTTTTATACATAAGAAGAAAAGTCTTTTAAAGAAACCAAGGATCAATGAAGAGGCCATTTCCCGTTTGTGAAAATACTCAATGACTTTAATATTAACAAATTTCGATTCGAAGTCCGTTGTTTGGGTTGGCACCGATTGCAGTTTTTCTCGCTATGTAGTAAGTTCGCGGTAATTTTGGCATGCCGACGGACCGCCAAATATTTGCGAAAAATTTCACTGTGTACCTTGGAGTGTAAACTCTTTCAATCCATCGCAGTAAGTGTCGATCAGCCTATCTGGATCTTCCGGTAATTGAATGTGAGGTAAGCTTACTTCGTTTCGTGAAGTACATACATATGTATGTATGTACGTATGTATGTACATATGTAGATATCAGAACGGTCAGTCAGTCGATCCCAAAATAATATGCTATGGATACGCGTCTTGTCCGTGACTCACGTCTCCTGGCCACCATGACATTCTTAAGGTCTCGTGTCTCTCCTGTACCGATGAATCGTCCGTTCAGATGTGCATCTTGATTCAGAAAAGTTTCGCTTCGGATGACGCTCACTTTCCGAAGATAACCCTGGGGTATTTTTCGTAATAGTCTTAAGTTACAAGTTAACACTTGATATACACGTACCAGCAGCGTGGTCTAGTGATGAAAAATCATTGTCATATACGAATTTAATGGGTCAAATTTATTAATATTGAATAGTCTCAGCACGGTGAATTTTGGGTACGATTTAACTGTACATTGAAAAACATACTTTGTATCTTAAAAAAAATGCATTATTTTCGGTGCATTTAACAATCTCGTATTGTGGATCGAATAAAATATTTTGGCATTATAAAGAGACCATTAAAAAATATGAAACGATCATTCGAAAAAAAATGATTTTAACATTAGAATAGATACAAAAAGTTGCAACGTTGTAGTCTTCCGCTATTGACAACTATCAACTGTCAAAAGTTTTTACTTCTGTTAACGTTTAGATATGAATATGAATGATGTCTGTCGCAAGTCTAGCGTCGAAGCCAAGGTCGTGAGTGTCGAAAGTCGTAAGCCGATTAGTAAAAAAAAGGAATCCAGTAGAGAGAAGCGTTGGTCGTTGTCGGTTCGTATTTTGGTCATTGTAATACACATTTAAGTAGCAAATATTTTTTTATATACAAAAATTAAACTACTAAAACGGTGCTCAAATTGAATAATCGGCTTAGTATTTTTTTAGAATTTTCTTATTTTTTTTACGAATTCCTCATGATGCAAAACCTCTTTTTCAACTTAAGCTATTTCCAAATTCTTAAATTAGCTGTTTTCAATGTACCCAGTGAAAACTGCTTGAGTGCTGCTTTATGTACATACTTACATACATACGTATGAATTCGAATGAAAATTCCATTTGAATGGATAATTTTCCCATTCAACAAAACGTAATTCAATGAATGTATACCCATATCTTAACTATACATATATATTATAATGTTACCATGCATGTACATTTACTTTCAATAAGCTGGCACAAAACAATAAGCATTGCGTGAATTATGAATCTGCCTGCGTACATACATATATAATGTGTATATCTGATGGGACTATTTTAAACTCGATTATAAACGATGCATCAAATATGATGATCTATTTATTTGAGATTAATAATATACGATAGCTTCAACACGTTTGTACAGCAAGCACGTAAACACGGAATCGAATCTCAACGCCCAAAACATTCATTCATTCACAGATCTAACGACAAGCATTACATGGACACCTCATATAACAATATATTATATATTATGTATATTATAAATATGTGCCACTCAACTTCACCTTCCGCATATTTGCACCAGATCAGATCGGCACCGTTCCTCCTTAGATAAGGAGCAAGCACACTCGGTATCACAAAATCACCAGTATTTTGGTTCGGTTATGTCGTGTGACTTGTTCACGTGGGCCGGCTGTATTTATTTTGGTGGCCGCCTACCTTAGCTGTGCTCTGATTGCCTCGTCGACAACAAAAACACACATACACCCAGGGTATGGGTCTTTTTCACGTGCATTCCCCGTGTCGTCTCTCGCTCTCTTCTCCCCGTGTCGCCCACGATTCCGCATTGTTCCCCAGAATGGGGACTTTTGCCAAACGCTAATTTACCCCTCTTTACTCCTGACTCCTCCCCCTGGGCTATCCCTAGCATTCGCCAGTGGAAATGATTTAGCTCTAATGCTGGACCCGAGAAAGAGGATGTGCCGATAGACCCGCCTCCGCGTGCTCGCGGACAGAAACTCGTCAAAGTGGACATACCTATGTCGTTCGCTGAAACATTAATCATGCATTGTAGGAATTCTTTCGGAACGTAGCCGAATTGCTTTCGAGCTTGAAAAAATATTGGGAAAAAATAAAAATTTTTAAAAAATACAATTTTCGGAATAGAAGTAAAGTCAAAGCAAACCACTTCTCAAAATGTTACACACAAGTCTCGTTGCGTTTTTTCGGATAAGTTTTTCTTTAATTTTTATTATTGCCACCAGTGGTATCGCTAGGGTTGGTGTCACCTGGTGTAGGCAGGGTGTCACCCCCCCCCCACCCCCAGCCCAAAGTCATAAATTTACAAAGGAAAAAATAAAAAAAAACTTATTCAGTGGTAGGTATTCTCTTGGCTTGGATAGCCTGAAACATGGCTGATACTTTTTTAATGATTCTTAATCGGGTCTGGGTCACTGCATCGAAAATCGAAAGATCGAAAAGAATGTATGCATGGTAAACGGTATTATATACATATGTATGGTAATAGTATCCGCTCTTCATATGTATGAATAGTAAACGGACTTTTCACATATTGTCATAAAAATCGCGAAAAATCATGGTTTTTCGACTTTCGATCAAGTCACTTTCAATGCAGTGACGGCCACCGTTCTTGATCTGATCTGTTTAGAATGAAAACTATCAATGCATTCAAACATCGCCCTCTTGTTTTCTTCTTGTAAAGTGAGTTCAGCGTCCCTTGTTTGCACCCCTGCTAACCTCTCTTTAACCCTAGATCTTGTCTCTATTGTATGGTGGTCATATTTTCCAGGACTCAAAATGAGACGCTCTGCAAAAAATTGTCCCCCCTCCCTTTATGCAAAGAAAAATGTGTTTTATATATTTTTCCTCCTCAAATAGAAATAAAATAACAAATAATTAATATAATAGTTAAGGCTCATCCACCACAGGCTAATTTTTTTTTTGAAACGTGTAAAATTAACAAATAAAATTACTAGAAATTTTCAAAAAGATATTCTCGGTTTCTTTTAATTGCAAAAATTATGTGCGTCTAAATATTTTGATTTCTCTTATTTTAATTTCCTCTTTTGTTACGTAATATAATTATTACCAGAACGCACAGTTCTTGACAAGAAGAAAATGAAACAAGATTAAGTTTAAGTACATAAGAATATTATATTTTACATACATATGTATATTTAAAAATAATTATTTTGAAAATAATTTCACAAAATGATTCTTTATTCAAAAACGTATAAAATTAATCATGTAACAAAATATTTAAATGTTACTTTGAAATTAATAAATTGTGTGTAAATGTTAATATTATATAATAATATTTGTTTTGGGGAAACAAATTGATTTGGAAAAATAGGAAAAAATTTGGAAATATATGTATACTAAAATTCTTCTGTGCTTCAGTGGCTAGGCAAAAGGGGACAATTTAAACTTTTTTACGAAAATGACAAGACGAACGTAAAGTACTTAAAATCGGAACTGTCCCGGCCAAAACGGGACGTATGGTCACCCTACTCTATTGCGATATCATGATCGTCTGATTTTAAAATCACCTGTTCAATTGCATGCAATCCAATTTTTGACCGCATTTTTCTTGTTATTTTGTAGCTTCTTCTATTGATAATGGTACCCCTAGCCACCCTTGAATTGGAATGCCCTTTCATTAATTTATTTTTTTGCATTGTATTGAAAATATTTCTATGAAATTCAGGTAAACAAACATATCCTCAGATGAACGAATCATTTCGGCTGCGCATAAATTCATTTAAAATTTGTAGTATATGTATTTTTTATTTGGTGACACCCCTTGTGACGCTACTTAATTTTCCATACACTTGATAGTCTTGCGTGATGTTTCTTGATGGACAGGAGTCAATCTCAGCAGTAGATTCGAAATTATAACCCGTTCATAATCCAGATGGTGACACATTCATCGATTCAAGAATCGACACTCATACCAAAGTTTTGTTCCGTATAATGTTCATCAACTGGCAATGTTCACGTTTCATTTCTACCCCCATTGCAATGAATGTGATTCTGATTGATGAACAAAACTTCAGTATGAATATCGTGTGATTACAAAACCGAACTTATCCCGTATATTTATGTTCTTCTTATGAACAAAGCAAGAAGATAAGAACACGCTTAAAAATAGGGCACGAGACGCTTACGTGGACTCCAGGGGTGAGAGATACATACATATGTACATACATATATCCTCATTATTAATTCGTACAACTTTATTATCTCTACAAGTTCCTCTTGCATTTATTCAAATATGGGAATAACCGTTATGGTAAAAACACACTGAAAAGTGTGTTTTTACCATAACGTTCTCGTGGTTTCCAGCTGTGATCAGAGTATTTTCATGTCATTGTAAATTCGTACGATCTTATTAATTCGACAAGTTTCTCGTACATTTATTCAAATATGGGAATCAACTTTATAGATCATTGTCAAACTTAAGTCAATAAAAAGATAAAATATCACCGAAAATACTCCAGGGAGTAAATTTTGACAAGGATCACGATGGCATAGATTAGACGTACTAGCTTTTTTTTTTGCATATGCAAAACTATCTATAAAATAACAAGTTTCGCGTACCACTCTCTGTGTCCGCACTTTCATCGATCACCATCAAACTTATGTTTAGTACAAGGATAAAATATCAGGAGCCGAGACTTGAAAAAGGATCGTGGCGGTATAGATTTTTACGCACCAAATTTAATTTAAATTTCAGTAAATTTGGCGTTTTTTTGTGCGTTTTTACCTGTATGCATTTTAATCCAGGATTAAGTTCCAAATGAAGGCCGATGACGTTGAAGTTGTGTAATGGATGGACGCTATTTCTCTTGATGATGTTGTCACTATATAATACGTCAGCCACCTATTCCAAACTGAACCTGAAAAATTTATAATTATATTATCATTTGCGTGCTACAATGAATAGCTAGAGTTATGTTGTATTACGATATGAATTCAGTGTATCTAATATATAGTTTCGAAAGAGACTTTGTATCTAAGAAACATTGGTTGAGAACAAATATATTTAATAAAAAAACAAATGAATATTTACTATTAGATTCGCCATGTTTAAGCTGTTTATATTGCAAATACTGAGCGAAGCTGGGTAAAAAAACTAGTATACTATATGTAGGTAGCTACATATGTTAGTGATTAAGAGTTGGGACTGGGTATGCTACAGCAACACCCACGTATTGTAATCTATGGATACCAGAGTTTGTAAATAATATTAACGCGAACGAATAAACAAGCACATACCCAATAGTGTTTTGGCAACCGACAAGATTCAAAGATTCAAAGCACATGTGAAAATTTCTTGCGACATTTAACGCCCCAGCGAATCTTTTATCTAAACATCAACAACAATCGGAATTTAGCATTTCAAAATCGACCGACTTTCCCAGGTCTGAAAAGTTAATAGGTGCATGCGAAATATTTTGCGAACCATTTCGTTGCAGTAGCGATATCTCGACCAAAATAAATACTTATGTATTATCACAAGATGATCTCGAGATCCGCCACTGGCCGTCGTATATCAGTGGGATTAAATTTATTTTCGAAACGTTATAAGAATGTGATCTGTCAGATAATGGTCACGAATATTTGCAATTTTCAATACGATGACGATGGCACTATTAAGTGTTGCCCAATTATAATAAAGGGTGTTTTTTTAGAGTATAGTAATGACCATGGTATTGGCTTTATTTGAAGATAATGTTATGCCATTATTGTTTAAATATGATATTGGGCATATGGGTCCCACGCCACGGCTGGTTCGAATAAAGCGCAATCCGAAAGTCCAATTTTCGACCACTTTTTCGAGCAGCTAGTCGTATATGTAGTATATGGGCAATAACGCGGCGAATGCTTTCAAGTCGTCCATCGTCTCAAGTATACCGGCGTAGACACATATCTCCACAGAAAATATCCCAAACGCTTTAAGTCCACGAAAATTTTATTTTAATATAAGTAAAAATTTCAATGTCAGTTATAATGATCATATTGATACATACTAAAAATTCGCACATTCTCAGCCAAACAGTACACGTAATACTTCCATCACCAAGCTGTGTAGTTCGTTGTACAAATAATTGGTTAGCGAAAGAAGCTTTTGGCGAGCAATTATGGATCCCGTTAGTCAAAGGTCCACAGACTATCGGCGTTTTTGAATTTTTAAAAATATATGTATTTTCTGTTCAGTAAAGTCTTTTTCATGAAAAACTTAATTTAATTTGCATTAAGTATACCGGTCTACTTAATTTAATTTGCAGTAAGGACTTAGTGAAAATGAGGATTTTTCCGATTCAAAATGTTGACTTTCTTATTATTAGTCCATTGGTTAGATTGGCCACATATAATTTTTGATTCTGCTCTTCTTAGTTAGACAGTAATGTTATTAAAATTGCTTTCAAGTTATTTCTTCGAATTAATTATTTTAAAAGAAATAGGATACAGATTTTATATACATATGAGCCGCTATATTTGAAAGTGGTGGAAGTCCAATTCCCAGTTCCAAAAATACCATTTCAGTTTGACTTGATTCTCAAATTGTTATTACTACTTTTAATTCGATATGTCCGGAATATTGGAGAAGCATAATAAAATGATTACAAACCACCAATATTTTTAAATATTGTTAAACGCAAAACATTATATTAAATGTTTTGCGAGATATTTCTCGAAATGAAGAAATCTTGAAGCATATCTTGGATAATGCTACAATATTGATTTATTTAAAAGAAGTACTCTGACATCGATTTCGTCGACAATGTTCGTGCAACATTTAACTTCAATCAGTCAATATGAATCGATTAATACATATTATCACATGATTGATATAATCGTAGTCTATAAATGGACACCGTTTGGCTTCCGATTTTAAAAACGCTATTTTGGCAGACGATCTTGTTGATTCAAAGATTCGATTGAACGCGTGACTCTTCGGGTTCAACGGTTCACCCCGCTCTTACGTCAAAGTACTATGTACATATCTCAGCATGCAGAATATTCGCACATCAATCATCGTGACTCATTTTCTTCTTTTCATTTCAGAGAGCACCGGTGGGTTGGTTTTCGGAGTTCCTCTGGCCCAATGCGCGGAAGCCAGCAGAACCGGTAGTCTGCAGAGGGACAGCAGGAGAGGATCCAGGTCCAGTTTCACCTCGCTTCTGGATCGCGACCGAGACAGAGGGGAAGAGGTGAATTATGTTTGTAAATTTAGTGGCGATTTAATCCCACATTTTGGAAAGTGATGGTGTTAAAGTTTGCTTGTGTGTGTGCGCTAAGACGCCACTTCATGTTGACATTAAGTTCGTCTCGAAATAGCCAGTGAGCGGCGCACACCTTAGCGTGGATTGTCAGTCCCGGTTCTATTCTCAGAACATACGGGAATGTAATTGAATTCCCGCGACCTCGTGACCACGTGCTTTTTTCATACCATATTTTCATACATATTTTTCAGTTGAAAGTTTCAACTTTCAAATTGTTTCTATCGGGTAGTGTGTAAATTAACTAATACACTGAGCAACGAAAAAAATTACCGTAGCGGAAACCAATCAATCTTTACTAAGTTTGACCCAATGAATTCAAATATTAAAATATTTTTTGTTGGCTTACCTCATTTAAGAGATATGAGCGTTTAAAAAAAATGTGTAATTTTTGCAGTTTATTGACTTTTGCAGTATTTCAGGGCCGCGCCTAGGAGTTCGGCCGCCTGTGTGCAAACTTAAATCGGCCGCTCTTTAATTTTATCAGCATTTGTATAAATCATATTATTAAAAAAAAAATTAAGTGCATGCGAGTAGTGCAAAAATCTTACCTTGTGATAAATATTGTGTGAGAAATAATGTTGAAAATTTTAATCACAATAAGAATTAACCAGACAAACATACAGAAAACCAAAACGTTTAGTTCTGAACAGGACCAGACGACAAGACAAACTGAACGCTTTCAAGTTCATTCATGATAATATAGTGTTTTTACCCCCAATCCCGCATCTAGGACATTTTTCTTTCGATGACCAATCTACCAATACTCAACATCCTTGAAGAAATACATTTAGTAGTCGCAAAGATAATAGAATATAATAGACCTAGCTCTATGCGGACCGAAGCTATACCTGCTATCCCGTTATTTCCCTGGATTCGGGTGTGTTACAAGTTGTAACTTGCAACAGCAATCCATAAGTGTACAACAAGACAACTTAAATGCATTTTAAAAAGTACGATGTCTTGTTTCGTATTTTTTAAGGAATATATTTTTTCGACTCTCATTTATTTCGCCCGCTTTTATAATTCGGCCACCTGCGGCTCTGCAGTATTTAATTTAAAATCTAGTATTGCTGTGACAAAAGTGAGTATTGGAATCAATAGTCAGATCTTTTTTCTATTGAATGTGATTTTTTTATTTCTTTCGAATACTTTTAATTATCTAGCGAATTTCAAGAAGTTTGTTTTCCCGTAATATTTGCGCTGACTTCGCAAAACTTTAACTTAACCAAGTTTTAAAGGGATTGATTTTTTATGCCAATATTTTTTATTTTATTTGAAACGCACTATGTAATTCGAGTGGTAAATGATTTTAAATTGAGTTAAAAAATACTGTTTTTTAAAAACCACATAGATAATGCGAGAAGAAGAATGGAGAGCGCATCACCCCATCTCACTCACGAGCGAGCGATGAGCGTGGGCCTAGAACATTTCATATATTAATTTAAAATCATTTTCTGATCGAAGTACGTTCAAATACAATAAAAAAATATTGAGATTGAAAACTAACCCTTTATAAACGTGGTAAGGTCACGTGGTAAATGTTTTTAAACACTCATATCCTTTAACGAGAGTCTCAACAAAAAATATTGTCATATTCGAATTCAGTGGGTCAAACTTAGTGAAGATTGATTAGTCTCCTCTCCGGTACATTGATGAATAATACACTAGATCCGCTCTCACGTGTTATACTGGTCTCCTTTTTGGCGCATGCACAGTTTCTCGTAGGGAAAAAACACAGTAGGGAAAAAACTTCCCCACTAGTTAAACCCCCCGCAACCCTCAGTTAGTGAAGACAAGATCTCCGACCAAAATCACACGTCAGGGCCTATCTATGTGTATTATACATCAATGCTCCGGTAAGTAAAAAAACACGATTTTTCGTTGCTCAGTGGAATTGCTCCATAGCATTCCCGATTTTGATCATTTTATGTATTTGACTTCAGAAGTTTTATCTGGTTTTCCAATTACGTTTGAAGTTGATAGTGAGAATTCATACGATCGATGGTTAGCGATTTGAAAAACAGTGTTTTTTATTGTTCATATATTATGGTCATAGAACATTTTAGGTACTTCATATATTCTAATAGCTACTAATCCAGTGACAATTATCTATTTAACATACTTACATATGTATACATATATGTGGGATTCAATTTTCTAACCTAGAAGAATGCACGTATCATCCACTCAACGAGTCTCATTTTACTATGTTACAATCTTAGTGTACATTTCGTTCAATCATGAACATACTAGTGTGTAAATACATAGAACATACTCTAGGTCAACCAATCTGGTCAGTTATACCATACATAAAATAACAAATTGACAAGCGAATGTTTGTGCATTTACAAACGATTAGGCATAAGTTTAAGTATTCTCAATCGTTTGTCCCATCTTCTATGTATATGTATGTATGTACATATGTACATATGCATATACGGTACATATGCATATACGTATGCTTGCCCTGAGTTGCAACATTTTTAATATAAGCTGAATTGCGAATTATAGCAACGTTTTAATATATGTTATAATCAACCAGGCAGTGGTTACAAATAAAAGGTAGGAAAGAACAACAGCTCAAAAATCTAGATATTTTCAATTTAACAAAATCATATGAAAGTTTCGGTTTCTAGCAGAATTATCTATCAAAGGTGTCTCGCTTTGTAATATGTAGATTCCGGTAGAATATCGTTCAGATGTGATTAAAAAACAATTCAAGGCTATTTATGTAAATTGTTAAAATATAAAATTAATGCATATAAATAAGTACATATATGTATGTTAGCATATACATACATACATATATACATATATGTATGTGTTAACGTAAAAACAGTGTATTTTTAAAAACGTATTCTGCGCGCGCACATTAATACGGGAGGAAAAGCCTGTTCCTCTTGTTCCTGTTGTATCCTGCTCGCGAAAATTAAGTGAGTATGTACCGTTTACCATGCACCCTTTTTTTGATCTTTCAACTTAAGATCTTTCGATTTTCGATCTTTGCCTTCCGATATTTGCGTTTTCGGGCGTTTCACATTCGGGCCCGTGACGGAGACCGATCATGTACATACATACATATATGGGCCGTTATATTTGAAAGTGGTGGAAGTCCGATTTCCAGTTCCAAAAACACTTCTGTTTGACTTAATTCTCAAATTGTTATCACTTCTTTTAATTTGATACGTCCATTAAAAGAAGTGATAACATAAACTAATTACAAGTCACCAGTATTTTTTTTAAATATTGTTCAACGCAAAACATTATATTTAATGTGTTGCGAAATATTTCACGAAATGAAAAAAAGTGGACTTATGCCACTTTAAAATATAACGCTTCATATTTTTATGTATCATATATGTATGTATGTACATACTAGAAATATCAATATCCTTTGAATGATAACGTAAATTTGTACAAAAATGTTCACACATACATACTCATTCGTGTTATAATTCATTAGGTAATCATAATTAGTACACGCGAAGGTGTGTCCATGGGGTTAATATCCTCTTTTGTTCTCCCTTGGGAACAAAAATGAACATCGAAAATTTAGAAAATTGATATGTGTATGAAAATTTGATATGTATCACTTTTTTAGGTTATTCACGCGCCTAGCTAGTCGTTTGTTTTGTTTTCGAAAGCTTTCGTTTGATATTCGACTAGTTTTGGCGGATTTCGATCGCGCCAATGCGAACGCGAATCCGATAAACGTCACCGGCCATATTGGCAATGGCGACCGGCGTCCGCTGCCAAAAATGTTTGATTCGTGGCGCCATCTTGCTTTGGGGAAACTCCTCGCTGTCGAATCGCCATTACGACCGATTTCACGCCGACAGCCATAACAAACGAATGCGAAATTCGACGATTTGACGGCATTTGAAACGGTCTCGTTAATATCGCCACAAATCGTCATGTCTACGCGCGCATTCAATCAGTTTACTTCCACGTGAAATCGTTTACCGTTTTACACTTTGATGTACTCACAACTCGACTGCACTAGTATTTGCCGGTTTATATCTCATCTACGTGTCTATTATAGTATACCTGAAGATATGTATATTTTCGATCGTGTCGATGCTGCGGGGTGTTCTAAAAGGTGTATCTTTTATGGTATGGTCAATTTATTCGTTTCGTATTACTAGGAGGGCCTCGCCACCAGGCGCCAACACTCCACAATAAATATTTCCACAAGCGCTAGAACACACAGTGTGAAGTACAGTTTGCAGACTTTGTCGATATTATTTCCATAATACATTGTGCTATTTTGAACGTGGCAACTTTTTGTTTTTGGCTCGGCCGGCGCTTGTCAACATTTTTCTGATAACCAGAGAAAAGTTTTTTGTTATAATCTTATAAGATGGCGCCCTCGGGCATCTTTTTCTAAGCATCCCTAGAATTTAAAAAAAAAAATGGGTTACCATCCTCCTTTTTCCAGGAATGGGACCGGCAGCAAAGTGGTTAACAAGGTTTCCTAACCCCAGGTGGATTTAAAAATAAATAAAAAAATTATATTTCAGAAGTGAGCTTTCCGAGTCTTTCTTTCAGCAAAATCTTTAATTAAATCTGAAAAATCAAAATTTCAGCGATATAATTTTCAGTAGATAAAGTTTCGATTGAAAAGTCTGTTTTGTGACATTGTAGACCAGATATAAATTTTAATCAATTTAAGTTTCGTCTTTGGCACTCTAATCTAAAAAATTTTAGGGTCTTTGGCGCTCTAATTTTTAATTTTAAAGCGCCTTCGGCGCATCGAGCGGCACCCTAACATACTCGGTGCCCTCAGGTGCCGCCCGACGCAGCCCCTCCCTAAAACCGACACTGGGTAAAGGACTATAATATACATATGTAGAAGAAACAGCAACTTGATAGTTTCTATGTATCTGATTAGAACAATATTAAAGCCAGTGTTACCACTGCAATTATTAAAATAGCTATGTATAAAGTTGTCCATACGCCCGGGGCCGCGTCTAACATATGTATGTATGCAGTGGCGGACTGGCCATACAAGCGAACATGCCCGATGGCATGTGGGCCCCACTATCTGTTAGAAAATATGGGCCCTCAGTAAAATTAAATTACTTTTTAACTATTCCACGTGTGTAAAAATTTATAGGATATTGCACTTTGGGACCTAAAGTTTGGGTATTTCAACAAAACAAATTTCTTACTATATACACAAACAACTAATACATGCTTTAACAGCCCAAGGATCGGTTAACTTTTTTTACTAGGCTCGAAATGTAAGTTTCAACATTTGCGTGGGCCCTTTTGCTGGGCCCATTTCTAGCCTCAATATCATGTATATACCAATACCTATGTAACAACTACCTACTGAAATAAAAATGAGAATAAACAAATTTCCGTGAATAATATAAACTGAATTGCTTAAAACAATTTTGATAGGACGATTCATCATCAACCAGCGATTTAAATTTACTTCATACTTTCAAAATAACATTTGATTATACTTCGACGATATAGTAAGATTTAAATACACAATTTTAAACAGTTTCCGAATATAAAATATATTCGTAATCTAGACACATCCATGTATATGGAAATATAGGATAGGGGCCCCCTCCCCAAAATCCCGATTTTCGCATGATCACAAAACTTTATCTATTGTTATTACGTACATATGTATGTATGTATATACATAGATAAAGTGAAAAGACAGTCGGTAGAAATTAAGTTAATTGATAGTTTTTTAGTGACTCAGTTTGATGGTCGATTTTTGCTGACCATGTGAAGATTTTTGGAAAAAAATTTTCGCCTGCGGCGCTTTTTCGCTTTTTATATAATATTTTTTTATAATTAGTTTATCAAAAATAAGCTTACTTTTTTTCATATTTTATAACTCAATAAGGTGTATGCAAAGAATATTTTCCATTTTAATTCCGATATAGAAAAGATTTTTTGAAAAAAAATTCAATTTGACCATTCTTTTATGATGCATTCTATTTACCTAGGACAAGGGTTAAAAAGAAATATACAATGTAATTTATGGATCTATTTTGCTTTTGCCATTTTTCTTGTACTTAAATTTGTTTATTCCCATTTTTGAAAATTTTATATTTTTTTACCCTTGATTTTTAGCGTGGTGGAAAGAAGAAAATGTTGTTATATGGGGGGGGTGGACAAATTTTTTTAACCTGGGTGGGCCCCCTTTGACTCCTGGCATGCACTAATTTCAGTCCCAGTCCGCCACTGTATGTATGTATATACAAATTTGTGCAACGCACACAGGCGGCCGAAAGAAATGAGAGTCTAAAAAATAGTATTCCTTAAAAAATACGGGACTACTAAATGTATTTCTTCAAGGATGTTGAGTATTGGTTGATTGGTCATCGAAAGAAAAATGACCTAGATGCGGGATTGGGGGTAAAAACACTATATTATCATGAATGAACTTGAAAGCGTTCAGTTTGTCTTGTCGTCTGGTCCTGTTCAGAACTAAACGTTTTGGTTTTCTGAATGTTTGTCTGGTTAATTCTTATTGTGATTAAAATTTTCAACATTATTTCTCACACAATATTTATCACAAGGTAAGATTTTTGCACTACTCGCATGCACTTAATTTTTTTTTAATAATATGATTTATACAAATGCTGATAAAATTAAAGAGCGGCCGATTTAAGTTTGCACACAGGCGGCCGAACTCCTAGGCGCGGCCCTGAATACGCCCTTCCTATTAGTTTTATCTTCAATCAAAATCCCTCTATTCTTTACAAATTGAATTCATTATATATGTAGGTAGTACGTATAATAAAGATCACAGGAAAACGTCCGAGTGTGATTTTATGTTGCATAGGTCAATTGCTTAGAGCGGTGGTTTTTTTCATTTTGTATGGGGGTCCTTGACGCCAGGGTCCAATACTTTCCAAAAACCATCTACGGCCTAAAGTTAGAGAGTTTAAAATTTGATATACACTATTAAATAGTGTATATAACCAGCAGCGTGGTCTATTGGTGAATGTTGAATTATTTCGTACTTGATGTTACGAGTTACGAATATAAAATTCGTATTGTTACATGAAAGTTATTCATCGTTATTTATCGTATTAATACGATGTTTGTAATATCTGACCATAGATGTCAGATATTGTTTAGATTTACATGTATCTATGTAATAACTATGTGGACCAGGAAGGCGCATTTGGGGTTTACCTGTTTAGCGTTCCCGGTATATTTGTATACATGTATGTAAATATCAAATTTTGTGGTTCTATTTTGAAGATATAAGAAACGGAATATGTGGGCTAGAAGTCTGACAAAGGTAGTGGATATAGTGAAGAGAGTGAAAAGATTGAAATGGCAATGAGTTGGCAATCAGCTAGAAGAATGGACGAAAGGTGAACAAAATAAGTGTTAGAATGCTACCTGAGAGAATTTAAGAGGATGAAAGGAAGGCCGTAAGGGAGATGGATAAACGAAATTAGGAAAATGTGTGAATGGAAAGGTGTCGAAAAGGCCTTCATCCAGCAGTGGATGGTGTATGACTGTAAATGATGATGATATAAAACTTAATCTTTTCTGAACATTATTTATTAACTAGTTAGATACTCGTACATTTTTTCAGAAATATTTTAGTTCGATTTATTTATGTACATATGTACATACATACATATGTATGTAGGTACTGTAAAGCAAAAGATTTTAATTTAGCAAGATTGAAATAGACGAGATCCAAAATAAATTAATCTTCGGTAGTCGATATATGTATCTCAATTCTCAATCAATCGCTTGTCTAAAATGGACCATCGACATCATCGCTGATCGTTGGCCAGTTTCACTTTTGCGGGCGATGACGTCATCGACACGTCATTATAGGGCCGGTGACGTCATCGGGACGTTGATCTATTTCTGTGTGCCCTGCGGCAGCTTCAGGGCAATTATATGCTAAAAGCGACTCGTTCAACGTTTGAATTGCTCGACTTTCCAGAACAAACTATGTATAATATACCCACACTTGACAACTGACTCGGAGAAAAAAAGTTCTTTAATGTAGCTGTGATATAATTCGAGATTGTGTTTTGTTATAGAGTGGATCTTGTGAAAGCTTAGCATCTAGAGACAGACTTGCTGGTAGCGAAGGTGAGCTTGAAGGGTTTGAAGATGGAAATTTGGCTGGTCCGAGGGTGCCAGCAATAGTTTCAAACTGTTTGGAACACATTCGACGATACGGACTCCGGACGTTGGGTTTGTTCAGAGTGAGCACGTCCAAAAAGAGAGTTAGACAGGTGAGATTACATCTTAAATTGATTACTATGTACTATCATTGTATGTATTTCAAATTTAGATATGTCAACGTCTGAACATTGTTCCCATATGTTCATTACTTTGAATTCAATTTTACCAAGAATCTTTTAGTTCCAAAGCTTGGCAAAGTATTATTATTTGTGATATTGGCAAGTGTTCAACGATAAATCAATTTGAACGTGAAGATAATAATCAGCTTTATTTGAATGACTTTTCAGTTACGGGAAGAATGGGATTGTGGAAAAGAAGGTCCATTTGATGGTGACACGTGCCCTCACGATGTTGCAACTCTTCTCAAAGAATTTTTAAGAGACCTTCCAGACCCTTTGCTATGTCGAGATCTCTACCACGCTTTCGTTCAAACTCAACGTAACAACAACTACATATAATTAAACTTAATAAAACATGTCATATAGTATTAAATATGAGTTATTTCAGGAATTAGAAATAGACGATTACAATTAGAAGCATTACAACTTCTTGTAATACTGCTGCCTTCAGCCCACCAGGATACCCTTCATGCACTATTATCATTCCTGGGAGAAGTTGCCGAAAACTGTGATGATAGACAGGAATCTTCAGGTAATATCCTAATTTGATTATACATAATAGATGTCTAGTTTTTCAATAACATCTTTTGCTTTTTTAGGCACATGTGACTAACATTATGTGATATTGAAAAGTTTTAATTTTAATTTTTAAATGTATTGCTTTTTGTTTTACGATTGCAATATTTAATGCACTAATTGCAGGAGATTCCACACCTGGCAACAAAATGGATTCTAGTAATTTAGCTACAGTATTTGCTCCCAATATTCTTCACTGCATCAAACCTGGGGCAGCTGGTAAAGAAATAAGGTATTATATATATACAGTGTAACTTAAAGTAGCCTGATTAATATATATATATATATATATATATATATATATATATATATATATATATATATATATATATATATATATATATATATATATATATATATATATATATATATATATATATATATATATATATATATATATATATATATATATATATATATATATATATAATATTATAAATGCTAACATTTTTTCATATATTGTTTCAGCGCTGAAAGAGCAGAAGAAAGAATTGACGTTATAAATGTAGTAAGATCACTGTTAGAAAACCGAGATGTACTTTTCCACGCCGATGCTGAATTAAGACATGAAGCTTGTTTACAATTATCCACTAGTCATCCTCTTATATTAGATGCTTTATTAGGAAGAATGTTAGCTAATTCTATTAGAAAAGATGAGTATGTATTATTCAATTAATTTTGAAAACCCATATTCTACCATCGGTGCTACTATGTTTTAATAACATTGTTTTTTTACGTTGGAATAGACTAGATACCAGTTTAGGAAGTCAAGGAGGTGGGGGTGCTGATAGTGATAGTCAAGGTAGTCCGCCATCTCAACGAAAAGTTTGGAGTCGTGAACAATGTCTTCATCAAACGGCTGCAATGGGAGGCCCGAATGTTGGTATGAGTCTTAGGTATGTATAATATAATCAATTTAAGTCAATAAAATTAATATTAGTTTTGTATTAAGTTGAAACTAATAATTAATTGTTTGTTTAAAGACAACGTGAACGAGGAAGTCGAGAAGCTAGATCTAGTAGTAAAAAGCGCTGGAGAGAGGATCAAAGACAAGATAGTAGTAGTGGAAGTTCTCTTTCTTCTACAATGACTATAATTACTAGGTATGTACATACATAAATACAATGTGCACACATATTTAAAACATTTTTAAATAATGATAATGGTAATTTAGTAGGTTACGAGGTAGTCAGGTAATCAATCAAGATGAACAAGGAGCAGGAGTGATTTATTCTTCTTCTAAATTTTCTTCAATGTCAAATTCAAAGACTCGATCAGATTCCATTGATAGCACAAGTGATACAAATGATGTAATTTTTATTCTTTAATACATTATTATATTATAATATACATATTTAAAAGAATATTTTTAATTAATTTAAAATTTTGTTAATTTAAAGGCAATATATTCACATAGAAGAAGATCATCTTCTAGTGAAACTCCGGTTATAACTGCATCACTCCGTTTACCACTTTCTCTACAACTTGACGATCCCGATATACCTTATATTGAAGATGGAGGTCCTGGAATGCAACCATCAGCACCTCCAAGACGAAGACAGAGGTAATTAAAATAATTTGACCCTTACAAGTTCATTTTTTTTTTAATTTAAATTATAATTTTGATATTTATTTTTTTAGGTCGACCAGCGGCAGTGATAGTTCCATAACATCACAACCTATTACTGGCACTCTTTCTCTGTCACATGTAGGAGGTTCTAATCCAGCTGGTTATGATTCTGCCGTCGGTTCATCGGCAACTCTTTCTAGTCCTCCTAGGAATCTTACACCATCAAGCAGTTCAGCTGGAGATGGTGGTCTCTTTTCATCACCACCATCATGGGCCTCAACTCCACCGATGAGTCCTACAAGTCCAACTGATCATCATGCTGATTATGATCAATTCCATAGTACCACAGCGAGGATGTCAGTTCCTGTAAAGTCATATAATAAACAAACATCTAAAGATGCTCCGATACTTCAAAAAGTCACCATAACATCTACCGGTGAAATTCAACAAAAGAAACTCGAATTGTACAAAAGAGAAATATCGTATCAAACGCAAACTAGTGTTGGTCAAAAGCCTACAGCAAAAATATTGGATTTGCCGAAGAGTCTTAGTGCGTCATCAGTAGCATTGCCTACTTCCTCACCCGGTACAGGTCAAAGAAGGATCGATTTCTCTGGAAGTGCATCGCAAGCAAAATATCAAGAAGTTAAATACACACCCAGTATTACAAGTATAGGTGGAGCAGTTTTAAGATCAAAAACGGCCGACTTTGAACGGCTTCTACGTACTAAGACGGATCAACCGAAAAGTCCCACCAAAGTAGAACCACCAGCGGTTATAGTCGATGACAAGAAAAAATATGCAAAAAGAAGATATACCGATTCTAGACATCAGACAAGACATATACCTGATGCTGAGACCTTGGACAATGCCGATAGAATTGTCGATGTTGGTGCAACACAGACAACGAAATTGGGACAAGTGTATAAAAGAAGAGAAATAATATCAAGTGTACAAACAAAACAAAAATAATATTATTTCTGATTCCACAAGATGTAGGTTTAATTAATTTTTACTCTTCTTTTTAAGATATCAAGCATTTTTAAACAAAGTTTTAATTGAAATATTAAATTAAAAAACAAATGTCAAATCTTCTTTTGAAAAATTCTCTGAAAATTCGTCCATTACATATACATAACTAATGTAATATGTACGAGCATTATAATTTTATTTTATTCTTTTCACATAGATTTAGTAGAGAAGAATCTATGAAACTTCTGTGATGTAAAAAAAAAACTCATCTATACCCAGTTATTAAAAGGTAATCATGATTAGCTTAATTCGCATCATTCGATTAACAATATCATTAGAGCACGGTGGTAGATTTAGATATATTTGGTGTTTTAAATGAAATGGGATTCAAATACCTACTAGTCAAATTTTGTTTCCTAATCATAATTTAATTTTTGTAAAAAAAAATTTTTAAATATTTACTTTTAAGAGAAATCTTGGTTTATGTAACGACATATGTATATTATATATTGTTGACCTTTGTTTACTGCTGAACTACATTTCTTTTCAAATATATAGACTCATATTCAAATGTGCAAAAGATGTAGGAAATTTTAGCGATTCTGTTAAATATGGACACATCTAATTTAATTTGTGTAATAACTAAAATCAATGTGTGCTAAATGAAATACAACTAAACTTAATCGAGGAAAAATATTAAATCGTCTATTGATACAACATTGGGACCACAAAATATACTTACATATTTTCCTATAACTGCGCAGTGATAGGATTCTAATATTTGAAAAGATATACATATGTATATGTGGACTTATTTTACGAATTTTATGCAAATCACAAACGTATGTGTAAGTAGACTTGTAAATACAATAATAAATAAATCACATATCTATGCTGAAATCAGATGACAGAATATTGCTGTAAATTTTTACCAGTGATGACAAAAAATTTTCTACATAAAGTGCCTTGCTACTTTACTGTTTCATATTAAGACTGATAAAATAAAGCTAATCACACTATTGTCATAAAATATTTATGTATAAGATATAATTGAGGCGATCACAAGATAAGAAAAAATAATTATGTTTGCACACACATTTATATGTATATGTATTTATAGGAATGATTTTTTTTTAAATACATAGATTGAAATTTTTAATGGAATCTTCCATGATTCTATTCACGATCTATTCTATCTCTTCTGGTCGCCTTAATTGTATCATTTACTTAATTGGTCAATCAGATGAAGTTTAACAGAGAATTGTGGATGCATCTAATTTTTCAAATCGGGTCATTTTGTTTGCTGATTACATTACTCTGATATATTTATGTATGAATCTATTATTAATTTTGCTGTGGGAGATAACTGCGTAAATTATATTGATATAATTGTTGAATGTTGATATGTTGATTTATATATAAAGTTTTACAGAAAAATGTTACCTCTGAACAGACTCCACTCTAGGGATAATTTGTAATAAATATAATTTTATACTTACAGACTGAAAGTCGTCTAGTCTGTTCTAGTCATTATGGTCGAAGAAATAAATGATATTCGTAAAAAAATAAATGTCTTTTATTTTTTTTTAATAACGCTTTTAAAGTGAATTCAGAATTACAGGATAATTAATTTTTTATTTACAAGCTCTAGCTTTAAAATTCTTGTCCATAAGTAGTCCTCCAAGTTTACCGATTTTATCTTGATATTCGGTTCGCCCTCCAAAAGGATTGATATCTGAAATCAGAAACTTATTTAAATTGCTTAAAATACATAAAATGTATGTGTCAATAATTGGTATATCTATGTTTACATTGTTTTATACATTCCTATTGTCAACTTTTGCTTTGTATATTAAAGTATTTACATGCTAATAAGAATAACATATAGAAATGTCTAGATTTCGAAAGTCAATGTATAATTTTATTTATGAAATAAAGATTTAAAATTGTATAAAACCTTACTGAGTTTTAATTTCATTTCAAATTTTGGAAATCTTGAATATTTACGTCGATTTGGTAAAAATTTTGGAACAAATTGCAGAGGACACTGACAAAAATTAGTAGTGTCTTTATTTTCAATGGCCAATTTTGAATCGATATGTACACAAGCACAAACTGGGTCCTGATATTGGTAATTATTAATTACTTTGAGTCCTCTTCCCGTTCTAGCGGTTGATTTTTTTTCATCAAGTCTAAAAAATGTATTTGCATTTGAGAAATAATATTGTAAATCCATTCAAATCTACGTAATAACAATAATGACCTTTCAATAAATGATGCCAATGTATATCTTGGCCAACAATAATCATTATCATAAGTTGTCAAAAATTTATTCATTTTCAATAAATAAAATTTATCCAATACTTTATATTGCAAGTACTAACATAGTTCAGTTGTTTTATTTAAATTTAAAAAAATATATTGTAAATTAAATAGACACAGTTAAAATGTGATCTTTTTGTTCAGAATTTGTCCGCCCAATTTACTTATTTTATCTTGATATTCTGAATGTCCAAACAATTTTCCGATGTTTTCTTTATGTGCTTATATGTACAAATTAAAATTAATTTTTAATTATGTTTAGTTTGTAATTAAATTTATAAAAAGTTGAATGTTTGTAAATGAATACCAAATATCCCATTTTGAATATCAAATCTTGGAAACTTAAGTATGTGGTTAGTAAACGAGTGATCAAGAATATTTTTCCGATTAAAATTAAGGTGGCATTGACAACTGCTCAATTCTTTTTCCAGTTTATTATCATTCTCAATGCGTTGATTCATATTCTTTGTACATTTACATTTGAACTCCTGAATATTTTCAGTTTTTGTTTTATACAAATTATGTTCATTTTCTTTCTCATAGTGGAGTCTAAATAAATATATATTTATTTTCAATTACAATGCTAAGAACTTATAAGAAGTATGATAAAATTGGTAAATAAATAGATATGTATATACTTATTAATGAGTGTCTGGTAAAAAAATCTAGGCCAGTAAAAATCTCTTTCGTATGTCGTTAAAAAATGGTTCATTTTCAATACAAATTAATTTTACTTTTGACAGGAATAATTTTAAGGATTTTTTTAGATATTCAATTGTTTGATTTCAAATCCATATGAATACGATTTCAAACAAACATATATGAAAAAGTAGAAAGAGGAAACATTATAATTATTCGTCAAGTGATATTCGTTGGCCACTTGAATTTTAAATTCAAAAACCATGAACCCTGTGACATTATTATCAACCTCTAGTGGTATTGATGGTATAGTTGTTACTACGGTAAACCGCCTATTTCGCACATTGCGATCGCGCAGTCGACAATCGTTGCCACAAAAATGGCAAATATAGAATATCTGGTACTCGAGTTCTCAGTAATTCTCGATGGATGGAATTTTCGGGTGCCAGATGTTCCGTGAAATATAGTATCGATTCGGCCATGTGATCAAGTATAACATTTTTCACTGAAGTCGACAGTGGTATTTCATTATTCGTGAGAAAATCATTCAAACACGAAAACATCTCCGTGCATCCTTGACTAATACCTTTTGACCACAAAGAAAGCTTTTGTTGGAAAGTTTTCATATAATGTGTAATTATTTAACAGACTTAAATATGTATATACATTTCCTAAATATGTAATGTGTAAAAATATTCATAAATGAATATTTGTACTTTCTATTGAATATTTTCGCGGCCCCCGCGAGAAATCCTACGGCCCCCAAGGAGGTTGCGACCCCCAATTTGGGATGCACTGGCATAGACAACGACTGTAACGACGTGAAAACGGTAATTGGACTATTCGTCACATTGGGGTGGTCACAAAGACAATTTTTGCCATGAAAATCGCGAATACACAATATTTGGCACTCAAGTTCTCGTTACTATGATAGTTATCGTTAGTATGATGGACTTTTCGGCTGCCAGATGTTCCGTTATAGAGATTTTAGTGACTTTGTGACGAGTAATTTGTGATCAGTAATCACCGAACCCGTGAAAACATATCGAATAGAGCTTGTAATGTGTTCTCCCCACATTTTGATCTCAACTTTATTAAAATCAGTGTTATAATTTAATTAAAATTCTATGATGAAATGCAAAGTTCTAAATAATAAAATAAACTAAATATAGTATCGGATGTGAAGTCACGTGCGATTGAAGCGAAACTTTCGGGTAATTTATTGACAGCGAGTTTTCATCCGTTGTTTCGTTTCAAAAATTGTTAAGGTGACCAATGACTATAGTTATTTATCTATCTACCTACCTATTTTGTATTTTTTAATCAATGAAAATATTTCTAGCGAATTCATGTGTATGGTTGTATTGTGTGGTGTTTGGGCGACGAACGGACGAGTAGGCCGTTACCGGAACTCGCAACTGTCAATTTCATTTGAATTGAAAGTGACAATCGTCGAGAGGGAGCGAACCGAAGTGAAAATGTCCGGTAAGAAAGGGGCGAAAGGGGCGAAAGGGGGCGGACAAGTGGAGCGGGCGCGGTCTCTGCACAAGAGCGCGGTGTACGACGTGCGGTGTACGAAGGGCGAGCAGCTGGTGTCCTGGAGAGCGATCCCCTTGAAATTCGCAAGTTGCGAGGATCGCAAGTCTCGCATTCGCACTCTCGCTCCCGGAGCAGCCGAGTCCAGAGCAGTTCGCGCATTGCGACATCCTCATCTACTGCGACATGTGAGGACTTTACCAGCTCCCGAAGTCGATGCACTGTATCTCATCACCGAGCCATTGCCCGACCGCACTTTATCAATGCTAACACAAACGGCTGTCAGCGATCGCCTCATCTTCAGGGAGGAATTCCTTTGGAGGATTCTCCATCAACTTGGATCTGCTTGCAAAGCTCTTCAACATTTGCAATTACAGTTCTTCACGAAACGCTTTCATCCTGACCACATATATGTCGACTCCAATGCTGTTATAAAGGTTGACCCCTTTTCCGTTACCAACTTGGAACAAAATGTATTCCTCTCGTGTAAAAACGATATTTGTACGATTGGTACAATTTTAAACAACGTCATATCTCAAACAGAGCAGTCGCCGGAAAATTTTCAAAACGTTTTGAATCAACTGTTGCATAACGTAGAACCGTCCTCCGAATGCCAAATCTTACCCGATATCATACTGCATCATCCAACGGTTCTCTTCAATCTCGATGACTCCAATGACATTTTTTCTCAACGCGAACATCAATCTAAACGTGCCAACGACAGCGCCTTTGAATCGGACAATTCCTCTCTGAAGATAGAATTCAGCTTACCGTCGATCAATTCTTCGGTCGTATCTAAGAGTCGAGACAGTATGACGATGCAGGAAAATGTAAGTCTTAGAATCGTCGAAAGTATTGAAAATATAAATTTGTCGCCCACTGTACTGGCCTTAGATCTTAAAATACCCGGCTATGTACCGCGCAAGCCCCCCAGGATGAAGAAATGGAACAGTCGGTCAGACTTGATAAAAGAACCGAAGGATGTCAGTGAAGAGACTCTCAACCGTGTGTGGTTGGAGAGATTGACGGACTTGCAAAAACGGGAAGAGGCGGTCAAATTGAAAGAAAAGGAAATTGCAAAGAAAAATATTTTCGATAAAATATGGGCTGAAATTCCGGCACTAAACGACTCGAAGAAGATTCAAAATGATTCTTCAGAATGCATTCCTGGAATAACTCTTCAATCGGTAATGACGGAAAAAATTTTCACCAATACAGATCTTCAGAAACCAAGCAAAACTATACTTTCTGAAAAAAATCAATCTAAACCGATGCCTAAAAAGCCATACCACAGATCTAACTCTTTGAAAAATAAATCAAAGAAAAAAAATTTACATGTATATGAAGACATGGATAGTTCTCTATCAGCCGATCCAGGAGACACGAGTATTCTTCCTACATCAAAGAAACTTTCAGCTGAAATTGTTCAACGTCCGTCCGGAATGGAAAATCTCTCACGAAGAAAAGTTCATTTCAATTCGAGAAATAATCCATTTGCCGAATACGAAACCGTATCTAGTACAACATTAACATTTTTCGAGATAGAAGACATCGACGATACTTACGAAATTCCAAGAAAAATGAGCGGGAAACCTGAAGATATAAGTGAAAAAATTGCAAAATTTTCATATTTTGATTTGGAAGCAATGACTAATAAGAAGAGGGCTCAGATGGAAGAATGGAAGAAAACACCACCAAAACCTCTATTGAAGTCCAATTTAAAAGTATTCACAACCGATAATCAGCCTCTCTCAGACATGACTATGAAAAAACCCGATACTGTCACTCTAAGGAAATCAAGAAGGCAAAAGTATCTATCTCCAACACTTGAGAAATATTCATCGACTTCACATGTAAATTATTACAGTTCTCAATCAGAAAATAGTTGTAAAAGCATAATGAGTTTACCTTGTATTACAAGATTGGATAGCAGAAGAAAATCGATGGGACTTACTTCAAATAACAGACAGGAGAGTAACGAGTCGACAATTGCACTATCGGACAATCAGAAAAATAAATTAAGCACTCGGGCCAGTTTTTACTGTACCCGTTCGAGCAATGCTGCTAAAAAGATAATTGACAATGTTAAAAGCGTCCGTCAAACTAAAAAGGAGACTACTTTTCCAGTCGAAGAATCTGCAAATAAGGAGAATTCCTGTACCCCAGTTTCAGTGAAAAATAAAGGTAGAAGGTCGATACTGGGATTTAAAACCCCGTTTAAATTTAAATTTTAAATGACTAACATGTTTAATTGTGTGCATATATTTGTGCAATAATACACTTTGTGCTTCCATACAAATGGTTCCTTTTCCTATATATATTATATATAATAAATTTCATATATATAAATATTTTATATTTGTAATATTTCTTGCCATAATCTGAAATATTATACGTATATGTATATTTCTACATTTAGTTCTAACTAAGAATATCAGTTTTTACTTACCTAAATATACGTACGTATATAGTAGGTACATATATATTTTTGTATAATTGTTGATTATAATATGTACACATAAAATTTATGTACATTTGATTTATATAAAACGTATTTCACTTGAAATACTATTTGAAATACAAATATTAAATTTGTTAAATATTCATAAATGAAAACATTATTTTTACAAGAAATGCAATTTTTTAAATTGCATAAATTTTATTGTTATTTTTTGTGCCAATTGAGTTATAAAATTTATTTTCCATTATAAATTTTTATGACTAAATAAAATTATTTTTATGCAATCGCCCTATTTCGAGTTTTTTATATTTTTTTTTTTTCCCCCCCCCCACTTAGTATTTGTAATATAAACCGCTTAAACACTGCTAATATAACAGTAAACATTCATTTGTTTTTTTTATAAAATTTATTTGGATCGAAAAAAATGAATATTTCACGACAGCCAATCAGAAACGAATTTCACACACACACACACGTCTGTGCTTTTTATATAAAAAAACAAATTCTTTAAAACAAAGATTGAAATAAAATAAAACAAATTCTTTAAAACAGATTTCATTGATAAAAAAAATCATTTACACATCAAGATTATAATGTTTATATAGTATTGAAATCCGATCAGAACGGTTTAATTCTTCTTTTTACTTAAAAACTTATCGGCACCTTCAATATATTTTTTTGGCACCCCGTAAACTTCAGTCAAATGCTTGGCGAGAAAGTAAGTCTGAAAGCAGAAATAAATGACACATGCGATCCTATTATACATAAATGGTCTTAAACGTTTATTACACTTTACCTGATTTCCTTGCACTTGAAGTTGGTCTGTTTTTGACCCGGCAGTCTTCGTTATAGTACACGATGCAGCTACACCATGTTGACATTCTTTACTCAATGTTTGTAGACTGATACCGTATTCTTCCAAATTACTGACTATCGTCACCTAAAATAATTGCATCGATTATAAAAAAAGTCTAAAACCTCACACAACCGAAACTCAACGAATCAATCATACCTTTTTATTTCCAGACCTTTTTGCAACTTGCATTGTAATCTGGGACAATTTTCCATTTACCGTTTTTATTTTACCGTCTGGAAAAGTTATCTCAGTGCAAGCGGTCATTTTACTCAAAATGGCAGACATTAAAGCCTCCCAAGGTATTGCAGTAATTTCATTTGTAAATGTACCCAAATACGGATCTATCTTAACTAAACTGAAAAATGAATATGAATGTTAATATTACATATACATGTGTTATAAAACAAGAAATATTACTTTACTTTTTACTCTGCGGATCTTGGAGGTTATTTCTCTTGACATAATCCACTAAAAATGTTCTAACATCTGCGGAGGTTACGGTGTGTCCTTTTTTCCAACTATAAAATTCATCACACATTCAAATTAAAATACACAGATTTAGCAGTTTGCTTAAAATGTTTGCAAAAGACAAATGTACATACTCTGAAGAAGAGAACAAAGTGACAACTGCAGCAGTTATACGAAATGTTTCTCTGACACTCGGGGGATTATACGTCATTGTGTCATTGCTATCGGACACTGTAACTACACATTCAATTACGCTATGCTGTTTTATCAATTCATGTGCTACATTAATTGCTACCACAGCATCAACGCCTTTTTCCACTTCTTTGATTTGCATAAGCCCTTCCTTAAATGGTAGAGAACAATTAAATATTATGCAAAAATTGGTACTTGTTGGTTATATGGGCGCAATCTGGCAACAAGTACACACTTACACTAATACAAACAAATACACAGCAGTTAAATTAATGGTCTCGCAAACAGTTTTATTAAAGTTTATTTAGCAAACAGTTTTAGCAAAGTAACAGTACGCACCCAGTGATTGACGTTACATCGAACAATATACTGAAATAGACAGTCCCTTTGACAAAAACAATTACATTTAGTTATTTGGGAAAACAAGAGTTAGTTTTCAAAGCGATTGCAATTTTTAGTGTTCATAACGCAGTCGGGAACCTCTTTGATGAACACACAAATTTTGACTAAATATTTTTTATTATTTAAAATATAGAGCTGTCGGACAGAAAATAAAGCAATTTCAGTTATTACAGAAAATTATTTACTCCGATTCTTGGCGAGCCTACCAAATTCATGTAACTACCGTGTATATTGAATACTCAGTTGCGCCCATATGACCAATTAGTACCCAAAAATTGTTAGTAATCAAATACAGAACATTCACCTTCTGCATAGCTTCCAAAAACTTTCCCATCTTTTTATAAGACGACTTTTTAACGTCTAGCGTTTTGTCCGGTGGGCAATATGTTAACATGTGATTGCTGCAAAACAAGTGTTATATGCCACCGATAAATGAAAAGGAAGCATTATAGAGTATCAGACATTTAAAACGACACTAACGCATATAACAAATTCGTTTTGAGGGGAAGAGTCGCCTTTTTGCCGTGCTCTTTCAGAAAACATAATAGACAATATTTCAAAAGACTATCCATATCTTTCGGAAAATCACCATCATCATCATCGTCGTCATTGCTAGCCAATACATCTGTATCTTTAGTGTTTAGATTTTGCATGTCTAATTTGATTTCTTCGTTTCCGCTTTGGATTGGATCATCAGCTTCGATTTTTAGCTAAGACAATCAAATGAGTCAGTAATCTAAATGTGAATGCAATAATTATACATTAGTACAATACAAACTTGAGATAAATCTTTCGAGAGATCAGCAGTACTTTTCAAATTTTCTCTAATATCCACAGGTAATCCTAACTCGGGCCTATTGACTTTAGTGAACTTTTCATAGTTGCATACATAGTCGCCAATAATATTGAGAGTACGTACGCATATTCCACTAAAATGTAATATTTGAAAATGTATATTCAATTGATTTGAGTTATTGCAATGAAACAAAAGCTTTGTCAAAATAATATTCACGTTTGCACTATTAGCATTTCACCACTAGAATACGAAGCAGTTCCAACTAGTATTGGAGCTTTATTATTCGCCGTGGAGACAGATACGGTAGCTCCTTTCAGAAACCGTGGAAGTCTACTACCGAGTGGTGGTAAATGTGATCTCCTCAAGTGTATGATTCCTCCTTGAAGCTAAAGATATACATTGATTAATTTATATTAAGGTATATGTTGAATGATACGGTGATTTTAGCCGACTTGATTATTCTGTACACAAATAATTCCATGGTGATTATTTCGGACTCTTAATTATGAAAAAAAAAATATTTTCTTATGCAAAATAATCTGTCCGGAAAAATATTTCTAGAACATTCGTGTACAGAATAATCTCAGAAAATCCATTCACTATAATGATAAATTTAAGAGTGGGTCGAAATAATACTTTTCCGGCTAGATGACTCTCGATGACGAGTGACGGAATCATGTGAGGGCACCTCCAAAGGGCGAACACAGTCGGATAGAAAACTTCATTGATCTCTATGATGCACGGCACGTTATCGACTGCATAAACACAGACGGTCTCCTCCGAATGTGTGACAATTTTAATCGAAGTCAACGTGGCTTTCAGTGGGATTATCTCTTTCAGATCGTCATCATTGACATTGGGATATGTGTCTTTGAGTTTCTGAACCAATACTTTTCTGTAAAAATACAATCTCGTTTTAATGGATTAAAAATAGTCGGTGAATAAAAGACATGTTCAAAACGTGACTAACCTAACAGACGATTTCAGGGAATTCGACGCTTTCAATTTATAGGCTTTGGAAAACATGGCGAAATTTTAAATTAAACGATATATAAATAATAAAACTATCAATATTGGGATATAATCAATTGTAGACGACGCGGCGACTTATAAAATATGTAAACACGAAATGCGCAAACGAATCGCAGAACTGTCAATTATATTTGCTGCCAGTCGAGGGATAATACCCGTAACCAACCCAACGAAAGAAACCCGGCCAAATTTGAATTACGAATTATGTAACCTAATAATAAGAATTTGAAATAAAACGAAAGGATAAGAAAAAAATAATCTATGGAATTGCTTTCAGTAATCCGTTTGTTAACAAATAATTAATTTTTAGGTAAACACCAAGAATAGCGTAACCCGGCATTTACATATATGTACATATACATAAAACGTTGAGTACATATGTACATATGTAGTTCACTATCTTTGGATCCACAAAGTTGCTTGGTGAATCAGAAACGAATTCGTTTACATTCCATTGTGGATGCGAGCGAAACGGAAGCTGAAACATCAATTCGGCACGAGTCAGCGTATTATTTACAACGTACTTGCAAGAATTTGTTTTTAGAAATTCATTTCATTGCACGCGCACATTAATACGGGAGGAAAAGCCTGTTCCTCTTGTTCCTGTTGTATCCTGCTCGCGCAAATTAAGTGAGGATGTACCGTATACCATGCACCCTTTTTTTGTGATCTTTTGACTTAAGATCTTTCGATTTTCGATCTTTGCCCTCCGATATTTGGTTTTTCGTGCATTTCTTATTCGATCCCGTGGGGTAGACCCGTATCAGTGGCATGCGGTGAAGTTCTCTCTCTTTTTGTCGTCCAGCCTTAATTAATGTGCGTGAGCAGGATACAAGAGGAACAGACTGTTCCCCTTGTATCCTCCTCACGCACTCGCCTCATTAAGTAAGGCTGTACGACAAAAAGAGAGATAATTTCACCGCACACCACTGATATGTATGTATGTATGTGTACAATAATTTTTAAAGATATATATCAATGCAGTATTTAACGCTCTATGTACAAACACAGGGAGTACTGGAACTCTATATGGGGTAATTCGGTGATTATTCCGCAAAAATCGATCTCGCGCACGTCACTAAAATCTCAATCATGGAACATCTGGCACCCAAAAACTCCATAAATCGAAAGGAACAGACGTGAATTATAGTACTGTTGCGTAGAGGTGGGTGGAGGATCCAAGTAAAAGCCAACAGTCGTTTCACAGCATTTATTGATGATTCAGGAGATACACGTATTGCCAGTGCTCCGTCCAGAATGACCTGATATCGCTTACGTACCGCCTTATAAGGGGTAGATCTCTCAGGACGTCTAATCTGTTTACCTACTGTATAGTCACGTATTCGGATATGTATTCCTACGGTATGAGAAGTGCAATCATTGTTTCATGCACTTAGCTTGTCGCTACAACCCACTTATACCAGTCGCACGGTATGCATTTAGTTAATCCGTTAACAGATATCCGTTACAGATAATCTTTGAACGGTCACACAGTCTTTGGGATTCTATTCGCTTAATCCGCGGCGTACGTTACATTGCCTCCCTCTTAGGTCAAATCGTCCCGATTGACCAACAAATCCGAACTGATAAATCTACAGTAGTTACATTTATCTCTGATATCAGTCACAGTTACATTTACAATTACAGTCGTTATCTTTACAGTTACAATGGAAACAATGACATTTAAATTCTACTACCGTTACATTAACGTTACCTTTACAATTTAAACAATTACATTAAACTTTCATTACACTTCAATTTACGACATCTTTACAATGGAAACAATTACATTAATTTAAATTATAAGTACACAAAAGAGATTGAAAATTAATTCCCCCGTTTCCATCAGTCTTTTTCCGAGGGGGTGACTCGATAACGCGCTAAACGGTCCAGATGCACTACCATGCAGCGTGTTGAGTTTCCAAATTCCCTCTTGATGCGATAAACGACATCGCTGATCCGTTTCACAATCCGGTACGGTCCCTCCCAGAACGACTGAAGCTTTGGTGATAGGCCCACGTGCTTAGCAGGGTTGTATAACCACACTCGCTCTTCTTCTTCGTATCGGGATTCTGTTGCGCGGATGTCGTAGCGCGCCTTCATTCGGTCGTGTTGTATTCGAAGATGGGCGCGAGCGAAACGGTGGCTCTCAGCCATTCGTTCCACCAGTTGTGTGGTGTACTGGCGTGGTCCATGGTCAGGAGGGGGCCCTCCATATAGTAGTTCTGCGGGCATTCTCAATTCTCGGCCGTATAATAGTGCCGCTGGGGATGTTCCAGTGGCATCATGTTGCGCAGCTCGATACGCCATCAGGAAGTGCGGAACGAACTTGTCCCAGTCTTTTTGTCGGTCTGCCACGAATTTCGTAAGGTGGGCCAGTAGTGTCCGATTCAATCGTTCCACCATGCCATCGGACTGTGATCTATATGGAGTGGTTCTTGTTTTTCGGATTCCCATGATTTCTAGTGCCTGTCGGAATAATTTGGACTCAAAATTTCGACCCTGGTCTGAGTGTAGTTCATTTGGCACTCCTAGTCTTGTAAACACTTGGTGGACCAGCACCTCGGCCACCGTCTCCGCTTCTTGGTTCGGAATAGGAATCGCCTCTGGCCATTTTGTGAAATAGTCCATAGCGACGAGGATATAGCGGTTTCCACTGTCCGTTTTTGGCAGTGGCCCAAGGATGTCAACCGCCATTCTTTCTAATGGTGCTCCGGAAATGTACTGTCGTAGCGCTCCTCTGTTTTTCCGCTGTGGACCGTCGATAGTCGATGCAGAGGCGTGAAGATCCATCTTTCTTCCCCACTAACACAATTGGGGATGCCCATGGGCTGGAAGCCGGTTCGATGACGCCTCGCTGAAGCAGATCGTCAATCAACTGTCTGACCTCTCGTTTCTTGGCTAGCGGTGTTCTTCTCGGTGCCTGTTTAATTGGTTTTGCGTCTCCCACGTTAATAGAGTGCACGGCTCTCGTAGTACGGCCGTGGTCGTCCTTGTTTCGGGCGAATGCCGTTGCATTCTTGCGTAGCATTCTTTCCACCTTCTCTAAAGATTCTTCCGAAAGTTCTTTTGTTGGAGTCTGCATCAGTACTGCGATTTTTGGATGAGCTGTGTTTCGACTGATGTCTGTGTCTCCCCTTTTCGTGGTCAACTTGGGATGTGACCTGTTCTCGGTGGTGGCTCTTCTCACAGATATCGTGGCCTTTTTCGGGGACAACGACAAAACTACCCCCACATGGGCCAAGAATCCCAAACTCAGTAGGACTTCATCTTCTATATCTGCGACCGCTACCGTCCACTTGACGGTCTTCCCCTCGAATTCTATATCGAGGTTCACCCACTCTGTAGTCGGAAGACGCGCCTTCGATGCCATCCGCAAGGACTGTCGGCCGATCCTTTTCTCAAATCGAGAACGGGGAATTCGGGCAAAAATGTCCCTCCTAATTACTGTGACCTGTGCTCCACTGTCGATAACCATTCGACACGAAACTCCCCCGATTTTTCCGTCGACTTCCAGGGATCGTCCGATATCAAACGTACGGACGGATTTTAATGCGAGCTCTTTTTTGTTTGCGATCGACAGGACCCGCGGTCTGGCGACCCGTTTTCGTTTCCCGATGACGTGCTGCTGGCGTCGTCTAAGATCCGAACTGAGGAATTTTTGCGGCAGAAACGGCTGATATGCCCCGCTTTATTGCACTTAAAGCACCTCACCTCCGGTCGCTGTTTATATCTGTTCTCGTACTGCCTTTTGGGTATTGCATCTTCTGATGTTTCCAGTCTGTGCGGCCGCTGCTTTTTACTTTCATCGCACGCAAATGTCTTCCCGTTTTCACACGAGAACTTCGTGGCTTCGTACACTGCCTCTGCCACCTTCACAACTTCAGGAAGGCTCGTAGTGGGGCATAGCCTGGCTACGGCTGCCTTCACGTCAGCTTGCATGATGCTGTTTACAAACATGCAGGTGATTACTCGCTCAAGAGCTTCTGGTGCGGCAACCCCTGCGAAACTTAGCTCCACGTGTTCTGTAATGGCATCCATGTGGGCTGTTAGTGACTCTCCTGCTTCGGGACGCCACTTTCTCGTGCTGGCCTTTTCGAAGTGCTGGTATACCGATGTTTTGCTTCCATATCGCACCGCAAGTCTCGACACCAATTGCTCAGATTCCAATTGGATTCTTTCTGGAAGGCGGCAAACGTAATTCATGGCCGCGCCACGCATCGCCGCACACAGCCTCATTGACAGGTCCGTCGCGCCATGTAGTCGTGCCGTGAATCGAAAGCGCGCCAGGAACTCTTCCCATGACCCAGTTCCATCAAATGTCGGGAACTCTGGTAACGCTCCTGGATATCGTCTGTCTTCGACTGCTACCGGTCGTGGTGATGAATTTGACTCATTAACCAAAATTGAGTCACGTTGCAGTGAAAACTGCATTTTTGGATCTTGCGAACTCGGAAGCGCTGCCATTTTCTCCTCCATGGCCCGAAGTCTCTCCTCCAACTCCTTGGCTTGACTACGTTGTGAAAACTCTTCGATTGCTGGCGACTTCTGTCTTCTTGTTGCTCTTGTTGCTCTGCTCATCTTGGATCCCACTTCTGACACCAGTGTTGCGTAGAGGTGGGTGGAGGATCCAAGTAAAAGCCAACAGTCGTTTCACAGCATTTATTGATGATTCAGGAGATACACGTATTGCCAGTGCTCCGTCCAGAATGACCTGATATCGCTTACGTACCGCCTTATAAGGGGTAGATCTCTCAGGACGTCTAATCTGTTTACCTACTGTATAGTCACGTATTCGGATATGTATTCCCACGGTATGAGAAGTGCAATCATTGTTTCATGCACTTAGCTTGTCGCTAATCCTTACAACCCACTTATACCAGTCGCACGGTATGCATTTAGTTAATCCGTTAACAGATATCCGTTACAGATAATCTTTGAACGGTCACACAGTCTCTGGGATTCTATTCGCTTAATCCGCGGCGTACGTTACAGTACTAATGAGAACTCGAGTGCCAGATATTCCGTATTCGCGATCGCAATTTGCGTAATAATATGTTTACCTGTGGGGCTGTTAGCTGCTGCAATATGCAGGAACACCACAGTTTCGGTTAAACTTTTTTCAGATACAGATAGATTTAACATAAAAAAGGAGTAAAGCAAGGAGACACCATCTCGTACAAATTATTCAATGCGGTACTACCCTCTATTCTTTACAAATTGGATCCATTAGTATTGAATCCATTATATAGGTCGTTTTCTCGGGACAAAAACTCTCTTATGCAAATTCAATACTTAAATCATCTCAATCTTTATCACTTTTGAATTATATTATATAATAAAGATCACAGGAAAACGTCCAATGTGTGATTTTATGTTGCATAGATCAATTGCTTGGAGTGATGGTTTTCTTCATTTTGTATCCTTGGCGCCAGGGTCCAATACTTTCCAAAAACCATCTATAGCCTAAATTTAGAGTGCTATTAAATAGTGTATATCAAATTTTGTGGTTCTATTTTGTAGATATAAGAAATGGAATATGTGGTTGAGAAGTATGATAAGGGTAGTGGATATAGTGGATAGAGTGAAGAGATTGAAATGGCAATGGGTGGGCCACGTGACAAGAAAAATGGATGAAAGATGGACAATAGAAGTGCTAGAATGGTACCCGAGAGAATGCAAAATGGTAAAAGAAAGACCGCAGGGAAGATGGGTAGACGAAATTTTGGAAATGTGTGAGGTGAGATGGGTGACAGTTGCGCAAAACGGAGACGAGTGGAAGCGTGGGGGGAGGCCTTCACCTAGCAGTGGATGGTGAATGGCTGTAGATAATGATGATGATTATGGATTAATTGCATGAATTCCAAGACTTGGTGACATTATTCAAAATATCGAAATTTGGAAATATTAATTTTTCTTATCAGGAAATCGTCGAAATTTTTATCCATTATTTTTTATAATATTTCATCTAGGAGGTTTTTGAGTCAAACCAACCATCTAAAAGAATTCTTTAGGCAGCTTATTTTACTATTACTCTGAAATACCCAAAATACAATTTTCAATATTTCGACCACAATTTTTCAACTTTTTCAAACATTTGAAAGGTTCGAATGATATTAATCACGTTCAAATTTAATAATGTGAATGCAATTTATCACATACGAATGATTTCTTAGTATCTGCCTGTAGTCAATGAAAATATTGTTGAAAAGATTTTCGTAACACAATTATTGTAAGATAAAATAAACATGTTTTTAAATGAATATGCACTGGACATCGACAAATTAAATGTTATTGAATTCGATTCAAATTTCCTTTTATACAGATGTGATGACGAAATTGAATAAAATTGTAAAATATCGCATTTAAAAAAAACTTTTCCTATTCAGCACGAAAACTTAGCAATCTAAAATTATTCTTAAGGCTCCTTGAGAAATATCATCAGCTTTTGTTGAATACCACTGATTTATAAATATGATTCCCTTTACTGGATGAACTTAATAATCATTATAAATCGCTTTAACAAACAAGTACGTACATTAACACTATGCACTTATTGAATCTCAATCAAAAAGCAATAAACATTTGTACCTGTATTTTTTGTCTGTCTATTGATTAATTAGTATAAAAAATGGCTAGTGTTACAAATAGGGTCAAGGATAATTATAACGAGTTTATACAATACATATTTATTTTACATTTTATGTACTAACACAAGTTTGAATGAAAGGCTTACAAATATTTTTAGTTCTCTGGGTTTGACGCTAATCAATGATCATTGATCGTCCTCCGAGCTCAGTAATTATTTAACCAGTCAAATTCATAGTACATACATACATACATAAAATGATGATTTATTTTCATTGTATGTATAAATACATATGACCATTTTTATATTCGCACAACATATATGCTGAATAGTGATGTCGCAATTTGTTCAATGAAATAAACACATCTCCTACGCACATCAGAATAATTAGAGGCAATATTTATTCATATTCATCGTCGCTATATTCATAGATGCGTTTACTTTCAAAATTACATATACGCGTCGCTTTATGTGCATACATACATTGCGCAAATTTGTACAATTATTTGCAAATCGTAACGATGGATAAATTAAATCGGTGATTTTTTTTCATCGTCAAGTACATACTTAATTTGTAAACGAAATAGAATAAATTTTCATTTGCTTGCGAGTCGCTGTATTTGCACAATCGTATATATTTCAATTTATTTATTTCTGTGTTACGACACGCCGAGCCGTAGTATCTAATTAGCGGGAGTCGCCAGCTAGCGTAACGTTCGTTTTCACTTTTTATGGAATTTATGGAAGTTTCGCGCGAATCATCGGAAGAGCTGAAAACAATTACGAATCGTAATTAACAATTAGCCGTGCAAAACGTGCAGTCGAATGTGTTCGTGTGTAGTGAAATTGTGTCAGATGAGACAGATGAAAACATCACGTTTGCGAGTGACCATGGTTTTTCTCTTACGCTCGATTAGTAAACACCATCTGGCGCGAACGTCTTCACCAAATATGGATTTGAATTTTTATAAACCAGCCGTTATTTCAATCACGGTAATCCAGAGCTGATAACGCTGGTCAGAGTTGCAAAACCTTTTCAGTCAGGAGTATTTCTGTATATGTATAATTATAATTAATATGAGAACTCATTAGATAACGTAAATATGGTATAATAACATGATGTCGTGATTGTTTTTAATCAATATATATATATTTTTATGATATATGAATTGTGATAAAATTTTATTTTCTTATACATGTTGAAATAGGTTTCATTTTTACACAACTGCTTATTATTCCACTCCACATCAAATTTGACATTCTCATATTCCAAATAAGAATTACATTTATAAACGAGTAAATGAATGTATGTATATCATTTTTGATCGTAACGGCTTGCAATGTCGCTATGACCCAATATGAAAATAAAATAAAACAATTCACTTTCAAGTTAAAAATGAATCGTCACTGTAATTTATTTCAAAAGTCAAATCTTATTTTAAATTATTTATAAGTGTTTTCGAAATCAGGAAAATTAGGCACAAGTCGCGCATTAAACTAAAAAGTGTAACTGTATCACATAAGTAATCAATAAATTCGATTATTTTTTTTATAAATCTAACCGTTTTTATTCTGCCAATTGTGACGCATGGAATATAAATGTGTGCCCTTAACAAAATAAATGGTTCGGTGTGTTATACAAATCTAATATATAATTTTGAAAGAGACTGTGTATGTGTTTTAGATGGAAGCATCGAAAACAAATCATAGTTACTATGACGATCGTTGAATATTATTTTTTTTCGATTCAAATAAATTTAATAAAAAAACAAATGAATGTTTACTATTAAATTAACCATGTTTTAGTGGTTTATATTACAAATACCGAGCAAAGCCAGGTAAAACCAGTAGTAGAATCATCGAAGGCAATGACATAATATGTGAAAGAGGCAAATTGCTCAAAATCATAGCAATGTTTTATTAATTTGGAGGCTATTGAATGCTTGGAATATAGCTTGAACGATGTCACAAGATTATAATCTAAAACGGGGAATACTCCAAAGTAGAAGATATATTGCGTTATCGATGACCAGAAATTGAAGAAGAATTTGAAAAAAATGGGTCAACATCGTTCCAATTGTTTATTTGATGGCACACACGACTCAATTAGCATAATGAACCAATCTCGTGTGTATTTAGCCTTTTTTCATAATCGTTCGGTACTCACACCGACGACCATTACCCCTGAAATAGTGTGATGACAACAGTAGCTGAAGTGAAGTGTCAGTCGGGACGCAGCGGTCGGCGAGGAAAGACGCGTTTGCGGTGATGGGGTCTCCCGGGACGAGGGGCGGCGGCACCACCCCACCCTCTAGTGGGGGTGGGGGTGGGGGTGGGGGTGGGGGCGGAGGCCGACCTCGCACGGCTCTCAACGAGGCCGTCAAAGTGGTGGTGCGCTGCCGGCCGCTCAGCAACACGGAGAAAAACGACGGTCATCATTCGGTGAGCAGACGGTCATCACTCCCACACACCCCACACACCCCACACACCCCACACTCCCCACACTCCCCACACTACCCACACCCACCGCACCCCCGCGCTGCGAATCGCCCTTGGGGGTGACCCCGCGCCGCGAACGGGTCGGCCCCGCTTTACGATGCCGATCGATACTCCCATAATACCATATATACACGAGTGTTCGTTCGGCTTCGGCTTCGGCTCTCCCGCACTTTGTTTGTGTCGATGTCGATAAATGCACCGGAAGTCACCGGAAGTCGATGTATTGGAAATGTCCTGGTCGGCGATCATTCGTCGTCATCCGGCTCGATTATTGCGGAGGATGCGTGAATCATCTCTTTCTCGTTGTCGGAATCAATTGCCGCCGTCCGAAAATACGTATCGCTCAACCCTGGTTTGAAGTTCGCTGAAAAAATACATGTATGCACGTGCTGAAGTGCATTTGTAGACTTTCACATTGTTGCCAATTGTAAAAACGAATTTCCACTCTGCTGATTTTGATCATTTCTTCAGCGTGCGAAAGTAAGTATGCGCACGGTGGGGGGAAGGGTAGGTATGGTGCTTGTATTTTTGGTAAACGGACTACTAGTCATATGTAAACCAGTCACAAGACAACCGTTCGCTCTAGATCGGTCACACGTGATCACCCAAATTCTGACCAAAACCCTACCAGCTCTAAGTTAGTACATAAAGGATAGAAATATAAATTTTCAGCTTAATACGTTCAGGGGTGTGGACAGAGTAGTGGGCACAACATTTTTGACCTTTCTACGAGGAAAAAAATCCCACTTCCGGTTCATTAAATTAAGCAATTTTTTTTTTATTTTTACTTAAAATCACTATCTTTATTATACTCAATAAATATCAAAAAGCTTAAAACAATTTAAAAGGTCAAAATAAAATAATGAAATATTGTTTTTAAAAAAAATACTACTTCCGGTTTACGAATTCTGACCAAAACCCTACCAGCTCTAAGTTAGTACATAAAGGATAGAAATATAAATTTTCAGCTTAATACGTTCAGGGATGTGGACAGAGTAGTGGGCACAACATTTTTAACCTTGAAAGTGAAAAAAATCCCACTTCCGGTTTATAAAATTTAATAATTTTTTTTGTTTTCATTACATTGCTACAAGAATTATACTTGAATTTTTTTGTGACGAACACACATGTTTAAGGGGTCGAAAAAAATAGTGGAAGAAAAATCGAACAAGAGTAAACTGCCACTTCCGGTTGACAGATACTTACTAAATTTTATATATAACTTGGTATTAAGCTTAAACTTTTAGATATAAAATTTCAGTTCAATAAACCAAAAGGTTTCTGAGAAAAACATAAAAAACCTCGATTCTCTAGAGTAAAAGTACTACTTCCGGTTCAGATAGAAATATTTAAAAAATATAAGGTTATAAAAATTATTATTTCTATCATATTTAAAAAAAATTCAGTCTGATTCAGTTAGTGGTTTGGGAGATAATTGAATTCAAAAACTTAAAAAGAAGAGGACACCTAAGGGGAGGTACCATTTCCGGTCAACTTAAAAATTTGAAAAAAAATTACGACGTGTCGATAAGAACTTCATTAACCGATACTAAGTTTCATTTCGATAGGACTAACGGTGTTAAAAATATCCTCAAAATACACACACACACAGACACACACACACACACACACACACACATTTTTTCTAGATCATGAAAACGTGATCAGTGATCGATTCTGAGTTCGAATCAGTCAAAATCTCGAGTTCGAATTTTCGCATGGTCACAAAACTTCATCTATTGTTACTACGTACATAGATAAAGTAATAAAACTAAAATGAACGTGTCGTACATTTTCAACACACCGCAGGTAATTAAGAAGTTCGGGCAATTTCGACTAAGACAATCATCAATATAATTAATAAACAATTGATCTTCAAATTGATTCACAAGAAAAATACTGGTGTCAAATTTTAATAAGGATCATCAAACTATTAGCAAAAATAGGTTGAGCATTTCGCGTACACAGAAATAGACTTGGCAAAGTAATTTTAGAAATTGTAATTTATCAAAAAATAGTGATGTTTTTTTTTAAACTTCGTCTACATAATGACTGAAGGAAACTTAAGTTGTATTGTTATTGAGATAAAATCTCAAATATAGCTATATTTAGACTTCCAAAAAAAATATTTTTCAAAAAAAATTTCTTTTTTTTTTTGACATTTTATAAAGGTAGTATATTTTATTCTGGTATCTTTATCTTTTTGATTTTTATATACATATACATATATGTTTTATTTTTTTTTAATAATGTTTTTAATTTTTAAAATTACCTACAAAAATTCCCTGTCAAAACCCATGCTTTAAATATAAAACTAATTTTTGCCCTGGGCGACGAAAAAGCAGGATCGGGGCCTGATAGTAGAAATTAAATTAATCTACATCAATACATTTGTTAATGTTCGTTATTAGTAAATAATTTGTTGTTCGGATTATCAAAAGATTCGCATACGAACTTCGACCTTTTAATTAAAATATAAAATTGATCGAAGAGGAAGTGGTATAATAAAACTTTACCTTTTTTATGATTTGTATCATTAGTGGGGTTGTTATGGATATAAATTTACAACATACACATATACATATGTAGTATTTTATTCGTCAAAAATGGTTACATTTGGACACTTGTCTTTTGTGCAATATTTTTTTGCCATTTGACAAAAATTCTTCCTTTGCGGTCAAAATGTTCAAATGTCATCTGTATTTATTTTTAATTCTTCTGTATCGTGTTTATCCCATTCTAATTCGTCAAATTTGTTTTAAAATGTGAATGTGAATATATATAATTTTATGATCGTATAAAATTTGATGAAACATTACAGCTTCCGGTCGGCTAAATCGAATTATAAACGACGTGAGTCGCGATTCGTAATATTGTATGTTTATTGTTTGTTACCATAGAAAAGCGCGTCATTCACGTACAATAATATCTTAACCGGAAAAGTGGTTGCAAAATGCAAAAAAAAATCGTTACACCATTATTATCGAATAATTTAATTATTTTCTGCAATGAGACTATTCTGCCCTTTTCTGACAAAGCGCTTTATCATAATAAAATGACATTCATTTCTAGGTGTGTACGCTAGCTACTTTATTAGGGTTGCCATTTGTATACTTTCGATAATTTATATAATCGTTTTTTTAATTAAAAATTATTAGAAGCATAAGTTTGTTTGGTATGGTGAATCTTTACTTTTTTTTAAATCGCAGATATTTTTTAGAATTAATGTATTGACATTTTAAAGATGCGAAATATTAAGATTTTTTATTGATTATTTAATTAAAAATAGTGTTAAATTTTGTGTCAAGGCAGTTAATGATCACTTAATTAAAAATAGTGTTATATTTTGTGTCAAGGCAGTTAATATGTTCATTATACATACATGCGTGTATATTTTACAGTCTATGTAAGTGTTCACTCAGGTTCAATCATGAACATAGTAGTTTGTTCATACACGAACTATTAACTGTCAAAAGCAATTTTCATATAGACGCGCCAGGTGTCACATGAAAAGCCTTTCAGGCGTCAAAACGCCAAGTATTTAAAGGGGAAATTATATGGAAACTGCAGTATAACGTTGGTATAATTCCCGTTAAAATTAAAAATATTCCATCCCAGGGTAAGCATACATATGTATATGTACGTAGAGGATGGGACAAACGGATATAGAATACTTATGCCAAACAGTTTGTGCATGAACAAACTAGTTAGTTTGTCAATTTGCTCTATTGCGTACAGTAAAAGTGGCCAGATTGCTTTGTGTATGAACAAGCTAGTATGTTTATGAACGAACGAAATGCACGCTTGGACTGTAACGTGTACAGGCACAGTCACGTAAAACACAACACTTGTGATTTTGAGCGAACACTTGAGAAGCCCTGCCATATAAACTAATGCAATGTAATCTGCAGTTCATACGCTCGGAAAGTTTTTTTTTTTCAATTTAAATAAGAAAATATTGGATACGGTTGAACATTTTGAACATTTTTGAACATTTTGTCGCTTGAACATTTCTTCCGTTTACATTTTGTCGCGGGTACATTTTGTCGCGGGTACATTTTGTCGCGGGTACATTTTGTCGCGGGTACATTTTGTCGCGGGTACATTTTGTCGCGGGTACATTTTGTCGCGGGTACATTTTGTCGCGGGTACATTTTGTCAGTGCACTAATTTTCGGGTACATTTTGTCGTTGAACATTTTGGACTTGCACCAATTGTCGTGTAACCATGCACACTCAGTAACCAGTAAATGTATATGTATGATAAACACATTAACATACATGTGTTCAAGGAGTACATGTACTATAAGCTGCGAACTTTTGATCTATGTATATGTATGTAGAATGAAGTAAAAAAAATGGTCGTTTTAATAATTAATTTACTATTGAAGTAAACGACAGAAAACGCAAATATCGGAAGGCAAAGATCGAAAATCGAAAGATCTTAAGTCGAAAGATCGAAAAAAAATGGTGCATGGTAAACGGTACATACTCACTTAATTTGCGCGAGCAGGATACAACAGGAACAAGAGGAACATGCTTTTCCTCCCGTATTCTGCGCGCGCACATTAATACGGGAGGAAAAGCCTGTTCCTCTTGTTCCTGTTGTATCCTGCTCGCGCAAATTAAGTGAGTATGTTCCGTTTACCATGCACCATTTTTTTTTTTTTTTGATCTTTCGACTTAAGATCTTTCGATTTTCGATCTTTGCCTTCCGATATTTGCGTTTTCTGTCATTTAACATTCTGTCTCGTCACGGAGACCGACGTATATGATAAATCTGCTTTATGAATAAATGTACAAATATGGAAAGTTTTATTTCCAAGTACGTAGTTCATTATAGAAAACTCAATGATGACGAAGAGCAAGTACATATATATGTACATGGAAATGAAAAAATGATGCATTCACTTGAAGAATTAATTCGCAAGAACTACAGATAATATTGAAAAAATATTATTTTAAAAATGACCTACATGTTAAGATTACACAATTACTTCAGCCGTATATGGACATACAAATTTATGTAAAAAAATTTAAAAAACTATACTTGTTTGCATAGCTAAAGCCATGGTTCTTCACCTTGAAAAACGGGCAATAATAAACGATCGTAAATTACTACATCGCAGATAGTCTTATCAAAAAGTATTATATATATGTATGTTCTGAAATAATATTATTTTATAGGTAGAATTATTTTTGCGTATTGAATATCGACATTTCGGAAAAAGCAGGGTTTCTAAACCTTTCGAAATGTCAGTAATAATATCCCTCGCAAATTAAACATGAAATTTCCCCGAGGAAAGTCATCAACGTAGATTAAGACATGATCTAATTGTCTACATACACGAGTTTAATTTTAGGCGCATATTCATAAATTTCAGCGTGTATAAATGAAAAAAAATCAGTCGTTAAACTTGTACGCATTTCAGCAACCCAGTGCCAAGTTGAATCAATGCCAATTTCATTCGGGTCTGTTTAGAGTAATTTCCTGACTTTCAATGAGCTCTGAAGTTAAATAAAAAAAAAAACGTTTTATTTTTCTTGTTGCGCTTACATTGGAAGGTCATACATTGTGCAAATATTTAATATAAATATTGTGTTCATCTTCTTTTATTGATTTTACATATTAGTGTTATGAACCTAGTGTTGATTTTGTCTGTTTTCCCAATAGAACAAATAATGTGCACGTTGCAGTCTTTTTCAATTTGGTCTCAAATAAAATTTTCAAATCATTTATTGAAATCTAGGTGGTGGAAGTCTTGAATGAAAGGGGTACTATACAAGTTGCGAGTCCGAAAGGTCAGGATAAACTCTTCACATATGATGCTGCCTATGATTGGAATGCCACACAAGAAAGCCTATACGATGAAATGGTATGTTTTATATACATATAACGTATTTGATTTATTATATGTAATTTCTCATTATGGTTTCAATTAGGTGCGTCCTTTGGTCAATTCAGTATTGGATGGTTTCAATGGTTGTGTATTTGCATACGGACAAACTGGTACTGGTAAAACGCACACGATGGAAGGCTCTGCAAACTGTGAAGGAATTATCCCACGATGCTTCTCTCAAGTCTGGCAGCATATTCAATCTGAAGCATCCGAAGACGTTACCTATCTCGTCAGCTGCTCCTATATTGAATTGTATATGGAAGATATAAGAGACCTACTGAAAAAGGACAATAAGAAAAAGCTCACACTCCGAGGACAAGTATGCAGTGAAAATTATTTGAAAATAAATACATAAATATAAATATATGTCAATATTTATGTATTTTTATTTAATTTTTTCCAGGAGTTTACAGGTTTCTATATTCCCGATATGACATCGGTAATTTGTCGTTCGTCTGCCGATATGTGTAAAGTGATGCGGTCCGGCAATAAAAATAGAACTACAGGAAGAACCGATATGAACGAGCATTCATCGAGATCGCACGCCATATTCCTCATCACAATTGAAATGGCACACAAAGGAACAGATACAATCAGGTGTGAATGAATATTTATAACAAATTATCTTTCAATCAGCTGCGGCCAAATGTTGGTTTCCTGCATATACGTATACATATTATAAATGTAAATTTAATCGACGTGAATCCTTTAAAAATGTTTCAGAGTGGGCAAGTTGAATTTGGTCGACTTAGCTGGAAGCGAAAGGCAAGGCAAAACGAACGCTTCGGCCGATCGGCTAAAAGAAGCGTCAAAAATCAATCAAGCCCTTTCGAGCCTCGGTAATGTTATATCTGCACTGGCCGAAAACTCACCGCATGTACCTTACAGGTATGTAACGGTGGTGAATTGAATAGATTCGATAAACCGAATCAAATCGGCTCATTATGCTGCCTTTTATTTGAATTTAGGGATTCAAAGCTGACCCGCATTCTGCAAGATTCTTTAGGTGGCAATTCTAAGACTATTATGATCGCCAACATAGGCCCAGCTTCGTACAATTACGATGAAACTATAACAACGTTGAGATATGCACACAGAGCCAAAGGTAAACGTCGAAACCGTTCAAATAGTCGAAACAATTGAAATAAACAACGTAATCATTTGTTCGTATTTAATTTAGCTATTAAAAATCAACCTATTCGAAATGAGGATCCTAAAGATGCAAAGCTGCACGAGTTTAAAGAAGAAATTGCACGATTGCGTAAGATGCTCGTGGATCGTAAAGCGATGGAGAGGAAAAAGGATAAACCGAAACGGATACCCAGAGAAAAGACTAATTCGCCGCAATTGCAAGATAACAGTGGTACATTATTATTTGAATATTTTACCATATGTATGTAGTTAGAGTAGGGTTTCCAACTGGTAAGTAAAGTAAACACAAAGAGGACATTTCTCAAAAATATTTTATTTTATTTAAAAATGAAAATAAAGCCTCGACATTAAGAGGGCTGTACACCCGAAACCTTAATTTTGTTGCCGTTCCTTTCTTTGATATATATATTGAGTGAATGCGACAGTATCGCTTCGACCAGATAATACGTATTTTAAATCGACAAAATCGAGGTTTCGTATTGGACCAATTTTTAAAAAAATTTTATCATCGGTATGAGAAAGATATTTTCTGTGCAACTATGCGCGTATTTTTTTTTTAAATCGACCGTTAAATAAGCACGCTGGACTCTTTTCGTGGGTGTAAAAAAGAGGCGATTTTATAGATGTTTGGCGGCTCCTAGCTCCTATAAAAAGTAACTAATCAAAAAAATAAAACGATAGATGCATCCCAATGGTGGATATCCATGGCATATTAAAAAATAGTTTCTCTAGTGCCATAATTGAGGAAGGGAGAAGTGTAATACGTATGTATGGACAAGGCGCTGGTGTTCAGCCCTCTTAACAAAATAAATAAAGGTGTCCAGCCCTCTTAAGAACTAGTTCAAAATTTAACATAAGATCGTTTAGAATAGCGGGCGCCAACCTTTCGGACCTCACAGACCACTAAATTCATAATTTTAAATCCCACGAACCACTTATGTACCTATGTATATATGAGTTTTTGAAAAACGAAATATATATTCATAAAATAATAATTAAAAACTTCCATTTTACTTATATAAAATTAACTCATTGGCATACCCATCATCAACATTGCGCCCCCTAAATTTTTGTTTTAAATATAATAATAAATTGAGCTAAACTGTAGGGTGGACGTGTCCAGCTACAGTTTAGCTCCGAATCGTCCGCTTTAGGTCCAGCACCGAATTAAGCATGGACCAAAATCGCCTAATATTTATACCTAGTGGGTATTGTCAATACAGAGAGGTCATTGGTCGATGAGTCGCGAAAACTTATTGGCTGTTGTATACAGCGTTTATACGGCGTCACGACATAACGTCCCCAACAAAATAATAACGCGACATATTTGACCAAAGAAAAAGGACAAAAGATTTTTTTCTGAAAAGAGGACATGTTCGCTTTAAAATAGACCTGTTGGAAACCACTAAGTTAGAGCTTCCTGTATGGTAAAATTTGTTTTTTATTCTATTTAGATGAAGTTGAAGCTTTGACGATGGAACTTCAGACTCAAAGTATGGAAGCAGAATCACACATAGAAGCAGAACGTTGCAAAACGGAAGAGCTTGAGTCTAAGATAATGGAATTGCAAGATAGGATGGTGCGTGGTGGTGTCGGTTCACAAGCTGAAAAAGATATAATTAATAATCTTAATGAAAGCCAAATCATATTAGAGCAGAGAAATTTGGAAATTTCCGAACGGAAAAAAAGAGAAGTTTGTATCTTTTTTTTAGTATCCGTTTAATGTTGTATTGAAAATATTTATATTTATGATTTATGAACTTTTTTATTTAGGTGGAAATGCAACAAAAAATTGATTTAGAAGAAGAAACAACCGCTTATGTCAATAACACATTTACTACTCTCCAACAAGAAGTCGATCATAAAACTAATAGGTATAAAAAAATCTTCTTTCTAATGAAGTGAATTTATATATATGTATGTTATTTTGTAACACAATGTTCGTTTTTAGGTTGAAAAAGTGCCTTGCAAAGTATAGTAGTGTAAGGGAGGAGATGATAGAAATGCGTGAAGCTCACGATCGAGAACGTCGCGAATTAGAAGCCTTACAGGAAGATCTCATAACAGAATTGAAAAAGAAGTTGCTGCTCGCTGATAACTTTGTCCCCGAAGCCGGCCGCGCTTTAGTTTATCGAGTACGATATAACGAAGACACCGACGAGTGGGAAATTCCACACGATTACCGGTATGTTTATTTAACTTGTAAAACTCGACAGAAAATTTCGATGATTCTAATGGCTGCTTTGTATTCCAGACACGATGATGACGGTCAAGTGATACAGCGTCCGATGACGTTCCCCAGCAAGCGTCGTCCAATCAGCGAATCGGTACGGAACCGACCCGAGATGCGCTACCGAGCTGAAAACTTACTTGACTTGAAAATGGAAATACTCGGATCAACAACAAAAGTCTATAAAAAACCCGAAGTCTCCGCGGCGTTGAAAGAAGTAACTATTTTAATATTTTAACTACTACCAAATTGTGAATACGCTGTATTTGATCGATTCGGCGGTTTTCAGGTGCTCAATTCCGCTTTGGCTAGAGAAGCTGATATTGAGATCAAGAAACCGACTACGGCGCGCAGGAGACCGACCACAGCACATCACAAAACTCAAGGTGTCCGATAAACTATGATAATCGTCCAATGCATTACGATTCTTGCCTTTAATCGTTAGTTATATAATATTATACATACCCTCGGCTTTTTATAACATCACGATTTTTTTAGATGTTTGTATTCCATGTTATGAAACATGAAGAATTATTTTATAACCTTAACAATGTCATCGAAGACTTGAATGACATTTTATTCACAGGTAGCATTCCTGAAAGTGTGCAATTTTTAAATATATGTACTATCCATATTTACTGCATCATTATATTGGAAATTCGAAGAAAAAGTGCACTGTCGATGATCATATTTTTTAGAAAAATATTTAAAATAATCCTGGCCCTACTAACTGCATAATGAATTGTTGCCATTTTATATGAGAAATGACATAATATTCACAATTTTTTTATTACTCTTAGTATTTATGGAATTATCGTAAATTTTATTTAAAATTCGTTATTTGATCTAAAGTAAGTAGTCGGGAGAGTATTCAATTTTTATTTAATTCAACGCTCATATGTATGTAGTTCCATCAAGACAATTTTATTTGTTTCTTGTTTAGCATTATTTGAAATTTCCAAAGCTCAAAAATGAATAAGTGTTGGTTTTAATTTTATAAATGAAGAATACCAACAATTGTATTTTTTTACAATATATAAATAGGTTTTAATTTTTTTCCGCATTAAAGATGGATTTATTTTCATTGTATCGTAGATGTACGTAATTGTGATTAATGTTTACTATTGTGATTGCCTATATTGTTGTGAATTATTTATTCCATGTCTATTTGCTATTATTTATTTTTAACATATTCTACATACATTTTGAAGAAGAGTATTCTCCATATATACATATATGTTATAGTGAAAGTGCGGAGGATAAATTACTATGTACGTATAATAGGACATTCCTAGAATATAACTTCTGACAGGACAATTCAATAAACACTGTAAAAATGTATTTTTGTATTACCATAAATCGTGGCCATTGTCATATAATTACTTTCATTTGTTTAATATTAACAAACCAAAGCTTAAATTTAGTGAATTTCGCTCATGTGTTGTTTTATACTCGCGAATACTTGTATTGTTTATCTTATCAGATTATTTTCAGTATTCTATTTTATTTATAGTTTTTGTACATTGTTGTTAATTAGTGATATCAAAATCAATATTGGTTAATATTATTTTAGCACAAGAAGTGTTTTAAAAGTACATAAAATGATACTAATTTTATTATTTCATTTTAGACTGCGACCAAAGACAACTTTGTTAAGACATAAGCAGCTCGATTTATTACTCGGCATTAAATGCAATTATTCACATTCCCATTAAAAAAATATTAAATCATTATTTACACGTTTCATAAATAACAATTTTTAATTTTAATTTTAGTCGTAAATGTACAAAAATTTGTCATGTTACGAAAGATCTCCCCAAATACGAGAACCCACCTTATATATGATTCTATTTTTATTATTTTATTTATTACCAATTTCGTATACCATTAAAGCGAATCAATGTTTGCATAACCACTGATTTCATTGCCATTACTTTATTCACTTTGAGCATAGCAGAGACATTTTATTTTTATATTTTTTTATTTACGACTGTTAAACCATGATATTATTATTTTTTAGTTTTACTAGTCTATTTTATCTGCACATTGATAACGCAATGCTATTAAAAAATCTAGTCAATGAAAAAGTATTGAATTACAATTTTTGTAATGTTATAATAAATATATTTATAAATTAAAATAAAACTTGTTTGATTGTGCTTCGCAAGAAGTGGGTTTAAAAATAAATCAGATAAATATTTTATTTGATTTATATTTGAAATTAAATTACAATTATAATTTTTTGTCATACAAGTCTAATTTATATACAATTCATATCATACAGCACTTGAGCTACCGTCCGAGACGCTTCGACACTGCTTAGAGCGATGCCAGCTAAATGAGGTTCATATCCACGCAGCAGCCTACAAATTTACATTGACATACATTAATTCAAAAACATAATTACACTGTAAACATACATAATTTGAAACTATATACATACCTTCTACCGATGTGAGAGTAGATCACAATATTTCGCAGAATTAATGCTGCAGTCAAACGAATACTTTTCGTTACGGGGCCTTCGTTATCATCCTGAAAAATAAAGATATGCATTACATATAAATATGTACACCTAAATTTGTGTCACAATGCAAACAAATCAACCGATGCACAAACACAACAAAAAACATATTTAAAATATAAAACAAAAACATGAAAAATATAGAAACTATGATAAATATTGATTAAAATGAATTTAATCATCTTTCACATTTAACTCATTATGGACCGACCGAATTTTCTGAAAACTATGTGAGTCCACACAAAGTAACATAGTAACTCTTAAACCTTTCTATCAATTAAATTGAAAATTAAAATACGGCTTTTTCTATTATGTTATGATTTATCAGATCAGTAATTCTAAAAAAAGACGATTGTTGAATTCAATTTTGTATAAAATGGACACATATACATATATTTTCACGTTATTTATTATCAAAGATGTTTGTCTCATAGATCATATGCTATTCATTTGAATGAGTGATTTCATTTTAAGTATGTATTTGGGTATTTTAAATCATTTCTGAATATTATCGATACATTCCTTTAAAAAATGTCAAGTTTTAAATCATAGAATATATAAATTTTTAATTTATTTATCGATTTTTTTGAATAAAATTTTATTAAAAACACAGTATATGTTTACGACCCATAGTGAGTTAATATACTATTTAACAGTTGGATGCACATAAAGCAAAATTAAATTGCTTTAATAATAATATATTTTTTTTTATGTAATATTCATGGACCCGCAAAATGAATTAAATGTAGATATGCAACAAAAATTTAAGAATGTTTATTAAATCTGTCGATAGTATATGTATTACATTTCATATGTATCTAATTAGTAATATGTATGTATTTGCAAAAGTGTCTTATATAATATTAATGCAAATACTTTTTCCCCCATTTACACACAAACATAAACATGCAAACGCTTTATTTATACTTTTAATAAACAAAAGTAAAAAAACTGAAAACGAAAACAAAAAACATGCGTAAAAACAAAACAAAAAATGCGTATTGTAAATTGACACACAAAAAGCAATAAATGTATTCATTGATCATTCTCAGTCTCACCGTTACTTCTACAGTATTTCTGCTTGCTTCGGCTCGTTGCTAGAAACCAACACCAAATAAATTTTATTTCAGAAGAAAGAAGAAATAGAAATCATATTGTTGAAAATTGAGATTTTTTGAAAATGTGTATGTATGTGTATATTCGAAAATTTTCACAAAATTACAAATGTTTTTCAATAAAGAAATGTAATCTAAATAGAATAAAAATTATAATGAAACAAACATTACCATCAATTCCCTTGGATTTAAGAAATCTACAGCATGACGTTTGATGGCGTGCAACGCAGCATTGGGCGCGTATCCTGGATGAGAGGAAGAATTTGGAGAATCTGAACCCGGCGAATCAATACGTTCTATCACGGAAGACGTTGGCTGTGGAGCGGGAGTTGATACTGAGGGAATTATGCCTTTTCGTCTTTGAACTAGGGATGCTTTCAGAGCCTGTGTACAATTGAAAAGCATTAATTTTACACACCACAAAAGAGCCTTATTACAATTTTTAATTAACAATTATTACATCAGCAGAACAATGCCGATCTTGAAGATGGGTCATCAGCGAGAAACGCCGCCGAGGTAGTTGATCACAGTGGGCCCACAAACAGGGAGATTCCACTCGAGTACAGTGAACGTTGCACGCGTGAGAATACACAGCCGCAGCACTCTCGAAGACCCTGTTGCATATAAAAAAAATTTCAACCTCGAAAATCACTCTCGGACTGGCATTGGAATGATAAAAATTAAAACTTACGTATCACAACCTCTCCATTGGCACACCCATGGTTCGTCAGGAATTTTATGTGGAGACACCGGTGGTAACTTCTGCATAGATTTAAATGGAATGTATTAAATGTATGATATTAGTATTTACGTTACAACCAGCGACAGCTCGTGAAATGTACTTACCACGATCGGTTGTACAGTTTCAGTTTTCTGCTGACTCCTTGTAACTATTGACTGTGTGACATTATTTTGCTGGCCCTCAACCGTAACTTGTTGATAGCCGGGAATGCTAGAGAACTGTTGTGACGTTCCGATTAATATTTTCTGTGGGGTGACATTGCCCTGAGAGTGCGGTGGACTCCCCATGACTATTTTCTTTTCTTGGTTCACCGTTTGCTGTTGATTCGCGATGACGATGTTTTGATTGGCCGGCAAAATCTGTCTATTTCCCTGTTGATCGACTATGATCCTTTGCTGTGTTCCCGGAACGGAAACGTACTGCTGATTGTTGCTTATCATTTGGTGAGTTCCTCCGATCACCGATTGATTTCCTACCATGATCTGTTGATTGCCGACGACTAGTTGATTTCCAGAGATCAACTGCTGATTGCCGACGATAATTTGCGGATTGCCTCCAATCACCTGTCCAAATTGTTGCGCTTGATTTCCCTGAACTGTGATCATCTGCGGATTGGTTTGATTCGTGATAACTTGCCCACCGGATATTATCTGAGGCTGTGGTTGTTGAGTTATCACCGGTTGTTGACTCGGTACTAGTTGCGTTTGGCCCTGAACGATTTGCTGTTTTATGATGTTTGACTGATTCAGCATGTTTTGTGCATTTGTCTGAATAATAGTTTGGTTTGGCTGGATCATTCCTTGAGTCGTTTGAATGACACCCGTAGACGACTACAACATAAACCGTTTATTAAACAAAACAAATCGTTTAATTACATACGTACATTGTTTTTCAATAGTAAAAAATTAACCTGCATAACAGAATTATTGGTCTGGTGAGATAATGACAACGATTGCTGTTGATTAAGAGCGTCGGTGGCCTGTGTAATCAAATTATTCAACGTGTTCTCATCCAAACCACCGGAATTATTCACCTAAATATAATATCACATCAAAACACTGAAACTACAAAAATGTATTGTAAAATAAAATTACTAACGGTGAGTGTGATAGGTGTACCCGAATTTCCACCTTGAAGAATTATTATAGTTTTAGTCGGCATAACACCTCCTGGAAATCCAATTCCTAAAATTCATTTAATAATAAAACAATGAGCGTTAGTAAGAATTAAACTAAACGCTCCTTGATCTTAAAACTATGTTAGATACATATATGGTGAGTAAATAATATCAACAGTGCAATCGCAAGAAGATTACCTTGTTGATTATTTTGAGCTATGAGTTGCATCTGCGGAGGGTGCGAGACGAACTGTGTATTGGGAACACTAACTGAACTTACGACACCTTTTCCAGGATTTCCTAATATAAAAATAAAATAAAATATTAAATAAACCCAAGAATTCGTATCAATGACAATCGAATCATACTATTTACCGTGCAAAATAATTTGACCAGCTTGACTTTGCATAGCAGGCACAATGACTTGTCTCACTTCCGGATCTTGCACATCGTTGACGGGCAACGGTTTAACTTGATCCACAGATTGTTGCATTTCTTGCTGTACTGAAGCCAGTGGTGGTATAACGTTTTGGGTAACGGCAGGGACAGCCGAGGGAGTAGCAGCAGCAGTAGCATTGGCATTGGCATTGGCATCAGAAGACGACACCAACTATAATATATGTAAGTATATTAAATCTGTATACATTGATTTAATATTTATTCAATAAGAAAACTATTTTATACCAAATCTTCTTCGTCTTCTAAAGCAGACGCAGCCAAAGCAGCATACAAATTGGCCGCTGTTGATGATACACTTTCCTAAAAATTAAGCATTATTTTACACACATATTTTAAGTAAATAAAATAAAAAGACAAAACGAAAAAACTCACTTCAATCCGTGCTTTTTTACTAGTAGGTTCATCATGAGATTCATCGTGTGAGTTTGATCTAATTGGGCCACTTGGACTGATGCCAATTAACGGGGGAGATTTTTTCTCAACCAAATTAGTCAACATTGGATTCTGTTGTAATTAAAAATGGAAACAATTTAAACGTCTATTTTATAAAAATAATTTTGTACATTAAAAAATGTTTCTGTACATTACAAAAAATTTATGTGCATTTCTAAATGATGGATACAGATTGCAATAGAAAGTTTGCTTTGATCATTAAAAAAAATATTTGCTACTTAAAAAGCGGATGAAATGTGCATTAAAATGACGGATGAAGTGTATCGGCAACGTCGCGAATACCAAAATACGAACCAACGTTTGGCTAGGTTTTATTTATTTATGGTTTGGTTAGGTTAGATTAAGTTAGGGTTGGTTTTATTTATTTAAGATTACACTAGTGAGAAACAAAAGTTAACACTTTTGACAATTGACAGTTTTCAATAGTGGAAGACTGCAACGTTGCCACTTTTTGTATCTATTCTAATGCTAAAATCTATTTTTTCGTTTCATATTTTTATAATGCCGAACTAGTTTATGCGATGCAGAATACGAGATTGTTTTAATGCACCGCAAATGATGTAAATTTTTAGTGCACAAACATTTTTTTTAAGATACAAAGTATTTTTCTCAATGTACAGTTAAATCGTACCCATTAAAAATATATTAAATTTCACATGTTTTAATTTGTAAAATATTCAAAGGTTCAACTTACAGATTTTTTAATAAAATTTTCATCTTTGGTGTCCAGAATTCTACCTGAAGCATCTTGGATTAAGCCTGGTGGTACAGATGTTGTCACCTACAAAAAATAATTGGAATTGAACGTCAAGTATTATACATATAAAGTACCGATCAGCTGAAAGATTTTAATTACCTTAACGTTTGCCAACTGCATCGGCGATGTACTAGTGACACCAGATGATGTAATTGTGCTGCAACTAATCAAAGCTTCAGCATCAATATCCATCTATAAAGAAAACACTAGTTAGCCAGTTCAACAAAATGCATTACACTAATAATACAAATGTTAAAACTCACAGAAATGGGACTCGTAATTGAAGGAGAATTTGTACTATTAAGTGGCGCAATTGATTGTCCCAACATTTTTTGTTGATTTTGTCTTTGAGTTACCTGAAAAATAGTCGAAATCGTTCATATACAAACACCTTAATGTAATATAAATTTCTGTATATTACGATGTTTAGTAGGAATTCTACCAAGCTTGATTAAACGATTCAATATTTTTATACATCTACCGATTTAATACAGTTTCCTTTAAAGACAATTTAAAGAATACCAAATGAAGCATGCCTTCACAATTTATTTTAGATGCACAAAATTACCAAAATATTGTCGTGCTACTACGAACATGATCAGATTTCAAAGGGTTGTTTGTAAACATTTAAGTTGAAACAAAATTGATTTCTTATTTTAATGTTCAATCATTTTAAAGCTATGATACAAAAGCAAAGTCTGACTCATAAAAACAAACTGCAATATCGTATTGCATAATTGCTCAAACTTCTCACAAGTAAAACGCCCATTATTTTTTATGTAGATCGTATTTAATTTTTTTAGTAGAAAAAATCTGCATGCTTCTTTTCTGTGTTAATCGAAATACCAAACACAAAAACAAAAATATAAATTGACATTTCGAAAAAAATATATATAAATGAAAAATTAATACATGCAGTGAATCTTTTTAATAGTACACACTCTGAATGAAAAATAATCAAACCTGTGACTCAAATTTTGAGTCGAAAAATACATCGTTCCATTTGTGAACGAAAAACTCATCAAATTCTCACTGAAGAATTGTTTGGAAATAAAAATAAACATTTTTAAATTTGAAAACTAATTACTCGATACGCTTTCCCATGGAAAATTTACTGTAGAATATTGTCAATGTCAAAAATACATAATATATATATATCACACCAAGCTAAATAGCTATCATGTATTAGTAAGGTTAGACTAGTATGTTACCTGCGGTTGCATGCGATCCATGCGATCTGCTGCACCGGCATGTTGCGGCGGTGCAACACTAACCTTATGCGCCAACAAATGTTTAATAAGTGTAGTGTTCGAAGATTGTTGAGACGGTGGCGGAGTCGTCGAGACAGCCGACGAAGTGGATGCGGATAACGAAGGCGTTATTTGCATGACCGGTGACGATATCGTAGTAATCAGAGGCGCTTCTCCCAACACTTGACATGTTGAACCCTAAAAAATCGACAAATACAAATCAAGCTCATGATTATTTTTACCAAACCATTGATTGTTTGCATTATATGTATTACCGGTAGTCTATTTTGTTCAGCTTTGCTAAGCTGAGCCTTCAATATTGGAGACGCAGGTCCTGCAGTTAAAGTAGTATTTCGGTTATAAAAAATTTCAGTGCAATAGCTATATAATATGAATGATATACAACAAGTAGAAGCAAATAATATACATGTATAAAGAGACGTGTAATTATAATGGAGTGCATTTGGGCGAATGACTGACGATTTTAAATAAAAAATGCCACTTTCCTCGAAGAAAAAGATCTTCGATCGATGTGGTTTGCTAGTGATGTTTGGATGTGAAATTTGGACATTGAACGCCAAAATGTTACACAACATCTAATGCACTCAAAGAAGTACGGAATTCTGTATACTTGGCATAAAAAAAGTGCTGGAATGGTATCCAAGAGAATGTAAAAGGGTGAAAGGAAGGCCACAAGGAAGATGGTTAGACGAAACTAGAAAAATGTGTGGGGTGAGATGGATGAGAGTTGTGCAAGACAGAAACGAATGGAGAGCTGTGAATGTTGAATGGCTGTAAATCATGATGATGATATGTTGTGAACGTACCCGATTTAATGTTAGATTGCACTGGAGTTATCAACTTTACTTGTGCCGCAGATCTTTGTCGTATTCCCATGTAAAATTGTAAAGATTCACCATTCGGAGCTTTAATAGGATTCGGTCCGACCACTCCTCCAAAAACGGATCTAAAAAGTAACAACAGCGTTTTGGATAGTTTCATCAGTCAATGTTCACAGTCAGGATTACAAATTTTCAAAAAAAACTAGATTTTGCCAGAAGATCGTCGCATTTTTAAATCAAGCAATGAAGTTAGAATAGAACATTCCAAACTTTTTACCAACGGCGTATAAAAATTACCTGACACATCTCGGAAAATGTAACGGAGATATAACACCCTTTCTGCCAACTTTAGAACAACACGCTAAATACTGTTTATAAAGCTCGTTAGCATCCAATCTTATATTCGGAGTACATGGTTCCCAAGTTGAGCGCAACCATTGCAAAGCGAATTGTTCATTTTCCTTGAAATACAAACACAAATTAATAAGACAATGACCCAAGCGTACAGAAAATGATTTAAATGAAAATATACCTGTATAACTTGCTGGTGAGCATGCTGCTGTTGCACACTGATATTGTTGGCCTGCAGCTGTGGTGGCGATTGGGCATTCACGGTCAATTGAATTGTGGCATCCGGTCGCAAGGTTGCCACTTGCAATAATGGTACCGCCTGTTGGATGTTCACTGTTTGAGCAGAGACTAAGGGAGGTGGAGTTAGCGTGGAAACAGGCTGAGACGACTGAAGAGTCTGCAATTGCGGTGGTGCATTACTAGAGATGTTTGAATTCGGCGCGTTAGTTCCCGACACAGTTTCCACCACTCTCATCAGAATGCAAGCTTTCGGACCGTAGCTCTGAGCCTATAATAAGAGCTTCTTTAACACCTGTGTGTGACCTTTCTGAATAATACAATTACATACATAAAACGATATGAAAATACCTCGACGGTAATCAAAGAGACCAAGGTATCTATAACGCCATGAATCTTCACTATGTAATCACAAGATCGTTCGCCGAGTGTTGTGAGTGCGTACATGCATTCTAAAGTTACGACAAGTAACATGATGTCATGGAGAGTCAAATATGAGCATACTTGTTCATACACCTAGTAAACATACATATTATACGTTAATTCAAATGTTTAATTTCGTTAATACTTTCAAATAAAATATGTTATTTCCTATTTTGAAATAGCGAAACGGAACACTAAATGGAGCACAATTGTTTAATATACATATATTCACCTTTTGTTCTAAGCATCTTAGTAACACGTCTTCGTTGGCTTCATTTTGAGCCAGCTTGTTTAATACTTCCAAAGCTGATAGAGCCCGAGCACGATCATCTGAATGCAACGAAGCCGTCAAAGTGGCTAAGAGGTGTCGAGATAACAGACAAGTGGCCGGGTCGCGAATGGTCAATTCAGAAGCGACATTTCCCAGCGAATCTAGTCCGGCTTGACGAGTTGAGCTCATGGAACAGTTCACGCACAAAATGATAAACCTTAAAATAATCAATATTATTTTAAAATCACAAAATTATCCAAGAATAAAAACTATAGCATTACGCATTACCGTAAAAACGTTTGATGTTTAGCAAGCAAAGGAACATTTTCTTCGTGGAAAGATATATTTCTCATGATAGTTACGACTTGAGATACGCGACGGGAAATTAAATCTCGTGCGCCTCCAGGACACCGACCAGCGAAAATCCCATCCTCGTCAGCAAGCATTGCGGTTGTTATTCCTTCAAACACCGGAAGTTCCTGCAGTGTAAAAATTTAAATAACTACCATTTTTTTTAAATATTGATGTGACGTCAGTCAAATTAAAACCTTGTCATCCGGGAGCATCATTGTTCCGTCATCAGTGAGACAGCTTTTAAGATTCAATTGTGATACAATGGCTTGCATAGCCAAACCTTGAATCGGAAAACGCTCTTCATCCAACAATTCTAAAATTCCACTAGGTCGAGAGTGTTCCAACCAATACCATTCCATATTTATATTACGGGCTTCTTTATAAGAGTTACCGATAACATCTCGTAAGCTTGCTGTAATCACACGTATAATTCATATCATAAAATCTGCAGTAATTACAATTAAATAAATTGAAAATAAAAACTTACGGTGATTATACACAGCGACGTGCCCTAATAAAAAATCTATAATGTGAGGTAAAGAGTTAACAGGTAATTTGTTGGCCGAGTCTGCAGCCAATATTGTGCAAACATTGAGTGCAAAATCTTGTTCATTTGGTAGGGGACTTAGAAGGGAGAGTGCCATTCTTTCCATTGCGCCGCCTAGTCGTTGCAATGGTGATAAGCCATTGCATTCCCGTATATGATCTAAAAATGCACAAAATCAAAAATTATACAGATATTCCTCATTGAAAAGGGTTTTTTTTCCTTAAACAGATTTTACCAGGAACGTTATGCTGTGTGTGATTATAAGTCAGGGCTACGGTGTTCCTAGCGCGAGGGGTGCCCCAGCCAGAACGTCGAGGACGATCATCGTCCACTTCATTGATGGCCCCATCCATGTCACCGGCTCCACCGGCAGCTCCAGCGCCTTTTGTACGCTCCCATCGTTCAAGATAGCGTAGATAAACTTGACGTATAGCTACACCGCCATTTACACAAGATGATGGCAGCCCCAATTGTTTCAACATAATATCCCATAACCCTTGACCGTTCACCTAAAATGAGATGGCTTGCATTGTACAAATATGTACATTCATTCGAGAGGAGAATACAACATTTCAGATATTCTATACCTTTATCCACCCTCCATGGTGTGTAACCAACATATAAAGAAGATATAAGTCAATTTCTTTTCCATTTACGATGGGGGCATGCCGAATAGCTGACCTAGAATTTAAAGTACTTTTTAGTCTACAGTCTTGTTGACTATCATGAGATATCAAAATTGAATTCATAAGATTTTTATTAAATGTACTAGCGTATAGTACATATGGTGCGAAAAAAATATTTTCTTTATATTTGTATAGTGGAAGGTTATTTTAAAGCACAAAATTAATAAAAAAATTGATTGAACGAATGTATCAATGTCTTATACTACTTTTTAACGAGTGTAATTTCCAGTCAAATAGTATTATATTTCACTATACAGGGGAATAGTAATATTAAAATTTTGAAAAAAATAATGCACCAAATACATGACAGTCAACAATCAGTATTGTCTGCAACATCTGAAATGTCAAAAATGTTGCCGGCCTCATCCTGAATTATCCACGTCGTTCAGTGTGTGCTAGTTGGTAAACTAACCTCGTTTTGAGTAAATAATGCATGTATATGAAGAGTGAATGAATTGTCAAATGAAATGCATAAAGTACAGAATGCGTTTGAGACGAATGAAATATATATTGAGATGAGACTTCCTAGAGGAGAAGTCCTATGGATGGACGATAATGAAAGACAGTTTGAGAAGTTGGAGGTTGGGAATTGTGTGTGTTAATGTGAATGTGAATGATTGTGGGTGGGGTGGAGTGGAATACCCTCTGGTGTCGTGGAAGTGTCCGAGTTCTTTGAGGAACGCAACTCGTTCCCGCTGATAGCTGCTGGAGTTGGTTCTGATGTGGAATTTGGTCATGGCGAGGCAGCGAAAGAGAGGCGAAGATGGAGATGGAGACGAAGACGAAGACAAAGACGAAGACGAAGAATCGTTGACCGCCGATCGCTAATCGTCAAACGCCAAAAGCCGATCGTCGCCCGCCGACAGACGCCGGCTCTGTTTACACCACCGCCGCTACCTGCAACTCTTAACAGCCTTTTACACGGCCATTATTCTCTTCGCATAATCGCTAACGCCTTTTCAAGCATGCCAATTTAAAAATAATACATACCTGTTTTAAACGAACTAATTTATTGCTAAAATTGAATTATAGCTATTCAATTTCGATAAAGATTAATCGTCTTGTGGTGGTTTACTTTATTGAAATGAAAAAAAAAATTATAGACTTAGCTACATATATGTACATATGTATCAGTAGCGGATCGTGAGATTTCGTAGCGGGGGGGCTGCAGAGATTATTCAGGCTGTAGTAGCTCGTTAACCAAACCGGTGATCGAATGAAAACAAAAATAGCTTGTACTATACTGGGAGATCTGCAGCCCCGCAGCCCATGTAGATGACAAAAATAGCATGCATTTGTATTGTACTGGGAGGCTGCAGCCCCGCAGCCCATACGGACGAGCCGCCACTAATATGTATATGGAAAATTAAAGTTGATGCCTTATCAGCTTCTAATATTCTATTACTACGAGAAGCTTCTTATTTTAAACTTGTGTTATTTTTGTTTTTTGTCATACCTACATAAATATGACTATTGGATTTGAATAAATATTATTCTATGTTAAAATTTATATAAAATTAGTATGTAGGAATCTCGTCGTCGTCTTCGTCATCGAAACCTTCGAGAATATTCCGCAACAACAAAATACATCGAGCGGAACAGCATCAAGCATTCCAGAAAATACTACGCCTCGACGAAAGCAAATTCCCCTTGTACGCATCAATAACTAAATGCTCGTACAACCACTTCCATCAAGCATTCCAGAAAATATTACGCCTCGACAAAAGTGCATTCCTCTTGTACGCATCAACAACTAAATGCTCGCACGCATCAATAACCACTTCCATCAAGCGTTCCAGAAAATTCTACGCCTCGACAAAAGTGCATTCCTTTCTTACGCATCAACAAACCACCACCATCGATCAGGCGATTCCAGAAACACTATAAAAGGAGGTACAACCCAAACAACGCCAGTCGACCCACAGCAGCAAGCGTCGACATACAGCTCCTGACCAGCCACCACTACACTACACGGACTTGGAAGATCAACCAGCCGACCGAGCCAGCAACACACTGCCGTATTCAGAGACTTGCTGAACATAGCCGAATGCCGAGCCAGCGACACTCTACCGTATCCAGAGACTAGCCGGACATAGCCGAATGCCGAGCCAGCGACACTCTACCACATCCAGAGACCTCTGAACGACATACTTTTACCAACAATTAACCATACTTGTGTATACGTGTTACTACCAAATAAATACCACATTCAACATATAGTTGTATTAATACCGAACACAGACGAATCTGTCTACAATACATGGCGGACTGGTGGTGAAGAAGACCTTCACAATAAGACTAGTTCCCATAAGTATATTGTTTTATCATTGAAATGAAATAAACGGTTCGGATATTACATCCCAAATGTGAATCGCTATCAGGATAACCGCCACTACGAAAATTGCTCGCGTGGGTCTCCTGACGTACGAAAATTGATCGCACAGGAAAATTGCCGAACAGAAAACTACTTAAATCTCATAAAAAAAAGTATTTGCTGAGCAATGTTTGGCCATTTTTCTGTACGACAATTTTCTTGTGTAATAAGAGATCCACGTGAGCGATTTTCATAGCGGCGGTTATCCTGGTAGCGATTCACATTTGAGATGTAATCCGTTTACTGAAATAAACATGGTGCATAATTTTTCATTGCTATTTTTGTTTTTAATTTTAAAGTATCTCTTTGAATAAATATTTTACAGTTTTTACCCTCTTAAGGCCAAATAACAAAAGCTAAACGAAATGTCAGTTCGTTTTGTTTATAGGTATTCCGCTGTTCTCGTTTTCATGACTTAAACAGTCGGTTTTAATTTTTTAGTCATGTTTTTATAACGTTTATCTATTGAAAATATAAAAATTCGTAGAATTTTCGACTATCGTAAGTAGTTAATCCAACACATATAAAATTATGTCAACAAATGAGGATTCTAACAATCAACATAATCTTTCGACTGATAATAAAGTTATTAAGAAAAAGAAAAAGAATAAAGAAGAAAGTAATGGAGATGGTGTGGATACTTCGAATTTTACCATAGAGGAACGTTTAGTCGCAGCCGTTTGGGTGCATGAGAGAAAATTAGAGAGAATATCAATGTCCCAGGTTATCATCATTGTTTCCTTAAAAATATAATTTAAATCGTATTTTATTTGCACGTACAATTTGTTGAATGTATTTATTCATTGGATTGTAAATAATTTTCATTGTTTATTTTTTTCAGATTAAAGTCAATTTTAGAATAAGATTTAGCAAACCACCACCCACTAAGAATACTTTATATTTTTGGGAAAAGAAAATATTTGCTACTGGTAAGGTAGCCGATGTTAAAAGATCGGGTCGGCCGTGCAAAAGGTAAATTCCTACTTCAAATAAACTACTCGGATCATTTGGGTGAAATTGTTTTATGTTTTGCGTTTATGTGTTTCAGAAAATCTCTGATCCCATTCGTTGAAGCCTCCCTGAAACAAGCACCAGGATTATCAATCAGAAGTCGAGCACAGCAATTATCCTTACCGACGACAACCCTTAGGAAAATATTAACGGAAGACATTAAGTTTCAACCCGCCGAAAATCAATCTAAATCAAGTAATATCTTTGCTCTAATTACGTACATAATTTGTATATTTTTATTGAATAAAGCAAATCAAGAAATATTTATTTCAGATGAAGTGGAAACGGTAGTAAACGTAGATGCTTGTAATCAAACCATGAAACCGATTAAAGAACACATGCCGAAATGCAACATTGAACAACCACCGACAAACTTATCTTGCGCTAATTTACCTCCACCACACTCGTACTCGTACGCTGAAACATTTGGATCGTTGCCTTTATCGGCGTTTCAACATTTTCTTGCTTATCCAAACAATGGCCACCAAGGCCCTCAAATGATGACCACTCACTCTAAAATGTCCGTCGACAATCAAAATCACCATGTCAATATCAACGTCGGATCGCACATGCATACACATCAACAACACGCTCATCCCATCATTCAACACAACTACATTCCTAATAATCAGTTACAAGATGCTACAATTCTTACTTACACACCAAACGGAGAACACAATATCGATGAAAAATCTCAGTCAACAAACATTTCCTTTGTAACTACTAATTTTTTAAAGTAATTTTTAGTAATATTGTGATATTATATTTTAATAAATACATATGTATTGGAAGTATTTGACTTTTAATTTTAACTATGAATTTTGCAAATGTATGTATAGTAATTTTTTTAGTCAAATCTTAACAAACCTTGTTTTTAAACCAAGATACACAATAATATATTTTTATGCGGTCTCCGTGACGAGCCGGAATGTGAAATTACCGAAAAGTGAATGCATCATTTTTTCATTTCCATGTACATATATATGTACTTGCTCTTCGTCATCATTGAGTTTTCTATAATGAACTACGTACTTGGAAATAAAACTTTCCATATTTGTACATTTATTCATAAAGCAGATTTATCATATATGTCGGTCTCCGTGACGAGACAGAATTTTAAATGACAGAAAACGCAAAGATCGAAAATCGAAAGATCAAAAAAAAAATGGTGCATGGTAAACGGTACATACTCAATTAATTTGCGCGAGCAGGATACAACAGGAACAGGCTTTTCCTCCCGTATTAATGTGCGCGCGCAGAATACGGGAGGAAAAGCCTGTTCCTCTTGTTTCTGTTGTATCCTGTTCGCGCAAATTAAGTGAGTATATACCGTTAACCATACACCCTTTTTTTTTGATCTTTCAACTTAAGATCTTTCGATTTTCGATCTTTGCCTTCCGATATTTGCGTTTTCGGTAATTTCACATCAGACCCATTTTTATGGTACCATATGAAAAATAAACATATGACTGTTCTTAAGTATTAAAAGAACGTATATAAAAAAAGAAATGTTTATTTATTTTCTAAACATTCTTACGCTTGGGTACAAAAAATTGTGATCGTTTATGGTATTTATCGATAGATAAATGCATTTCCTCTAAACTATTTAATAAAACTATAACACATAACGATAATTATGATTGCTATCTGACATTTTTTTAATAAAAACGGTGGAAGCCCCAATATATTTGATTACATGTAATTCAGCATAAAAATAATAAATACGTACAATAATGATTGTATTTTAAATGACATAAAATTTCTACAAATAAATAAATAAACTACGAATGGTTTAAGTTTTAAGGTTAGTGTATGCCATATTTTTAACAATACATATTAGGATTTAATAACAGCAACAAATTTTGTTGCACACCATTGCGACTTAAAATGTAATACTTTTAAAATACCTGCAGTATTTTACACCAGGGCTGTCCAAACTGTGGCCTCAGGACAGGCTTTGGATTGTGGTTTGCGATATCCACACGCGAAAAAATAAATTATTGATATTCATTGACAGATACATCTCTTTCAAATATAATATCGATTGGCAACTACAATTTTCGTAATTGATATAGCTAAAATATCAATAAACAAATTAAATCATGTTGTCTCGTCTACCGTTACAATAAAACTTTTATTTTTCATTCTTATGCTTTTTTTTTGTTACAAAGTACTTGCTAAATTTGGTACTTGTCGGTTATATGGGTGCAGCCGAGCACCAAGTACATATACACACTTACACCAAATAACAACAAAAACACAGCGGTTAAATGGTTTCTAGGTATCGCAAACAGTTTTAGTAAAGTGACAGTACGCAACCAGTGATTGACATCACACCAAACAATATACTAAATTCAGGGGACTGACTCCCTTCAACAAAAACAATGACATTAAGTTATTTGTGAAAATCAGGGTAAAAACTATAACGCAGTGGTTAGTATCTTTTTTTAATGAATAGCCAAACTGAATAAAAACTTTTAATTATTTAAAATACGAAGCTGTCGAACAGAAAATAAAGCAATTTTACACATTACAGATTATTTACAGAATTATTTACTCCGATTCTTGGCGAGCTTACCAAATTCATACAACTGCCGCGTATTTGTTAGTGCTAATGTACATACATAAGTGCTTATACTGAATGTTCAGTTGCGCTCATATAACCAATAAGTATCTTAAATTTAAATCAGGGTACACTTTTCTAGTAATTTAAAGTATGTACTTTATTTATTATTCTGGATTTGGGTTACTTAAAATTGGACAGCCCTGTTATACACAATAAATATTTCAAATTATAAGCATAAATAAAATATTTTTACAATAATCGTAAGTACATTTTTAATTGTATTTTAAGTGAGGTTTTTCGGTGTGACCGCATTTCTTGTTAATCCCCAAAAGCTCTGTGGTCTCAACGACTTCTTTTCAGCTGTGAATCTATAAAATGGAATGATAGGTAAATTTTTAAATTATTATGAACCTTTTACATGTCAAAGACAGTATAAAATACTGACTTCCATCCGATGTGTGAAAAGCATCGAGAACACACTGCAATTGTCCAGTAGTAACCGGGAAACCAAGTGAATTCAAGAGAAGGTCTTCCTTGTAAATCAATGTTCATTGTACTTTTTACAGTCACAATATTATGGACGTAGCCTCCTAAGGTATTACAAAAATTTATTGTGTACAAGTGTATATTTTGTTCGTTCATGAACATACTAGTTTGTTCGCACAAACACCAATCTGGCCAGTTATAGTGTACATAAAAGAACAAATTGACAAACGAACTAGTTTGTTCGTGCACAAACTATTAGGCGTAAGTTTAAGTATTCTCAATCTCATTCTTTGTCTTCTATATAAGCGTACCCTGGGTTGAAATGTTTTAAAAATCAGCAAAAATGGAAATTATAGCAAAGCTGTAATGCGGTTTCCACAGAAAAGTTTTATGCAACATCTAGTAGAAATTTATTTGAAGACGCTTTTGACTTTAAGCACTTAAACTGAAACCTATAGTACGTGTATGAACAAACTAGTATGTTCTTGAATGAACTAGAGTGAACACTTGGACTGTAACATACATATTATATAAACAATAGATATTGACATAAATTTTACATAAAAAAATATACTAACCAACATTGCAATAATTTGTATGTATGCCTTCATTGGACATTGCAAAAATTTCTTCCATTTTGCAAATATTCGATGAGCATTGAGAACAGCATAAAACTTTATTCTGAGGAATACACAGGGTTAACAAGTTTTTTTTTTTAATTTAATCGTTAATATGTTGTGAAACTTACTTTATATAGATATTTCAATTCCCAATATAGCCTCAATGACGCGTTGTCTACGATAAATAATTTTAACCGCTCTTCCATAGATATCGTTAAATTTGACGCCACCCAAAATGATAATGCTAATAAGTCTTCTGGTAAATTTTCTGTTCAATAAAATAATGGTTTAATAAATTCACAGCGATTCGAGAGATTTTTATCTGTATATGATTATTTGAAATAAATATTACCAATGGATAATTCTTTGAAGTATGTCTTTATGCAATTAACTATTCGGTCAACATTAAAAATGTCATAAACAAATTGTGGCCATTGAGTTACTAAAGCATCAGCCTTGCGAAGTTTTTGGCTTAAACTAAAATACAAACAAATTTTAAGTTTACAATATCAAATAAAATGAACTATATAATATATATATATATAATTTAGCATACCCATAATTACAATTTTGTCTAGATGCCGAAAAAATCCTATAATCTTGTAACGGTTCATTTATGACAACATCCGGTAGTATTTTTATATCACAACTACTGATGCTAGAATAGTATGTAAAAGGATGAATTACACGTGTATTGATGATTAAAATAAATACAAATAAACAAAAGTCTTACAACATATTTCTCTGCAATAATGGTCGCCAGCTTTTAGTATTTATTAAACGGAACCGCTGTCTCGCTTGAGCTTTGAACGATATCTGCCTCCTCGGTTCATTTTCGTCTTCGAAAGGTTCTGTAGCTTCAGTAACTTCGCATAGAACTCCATAGTCAGACATGAATAGTTCTCCTCTAAAATTCGAAAACAAATAATATACATGCGATAGATAAAAACAAGCAATTGTGTCTGTAGCACTTACTCGGGAAATATTAATCCAAAAAGTCTCCCACTTTGAATGAACTGAATACCCAATCTATAGTGTGCTAAATCTGGACAATGCATCGGAACAGATTCTCCGGGAAAGACAATGCTGTGGTGACACCAACAAGGAACTTTACCCTCCCATCCGGCCTCCAAAATTGAACGGCCCCTGATGCACGTCAGTCCACCAGGTAAATACTAAAATATATTAAGAACAATTAAAATCAAATATGAACCGAGCGGTTGCTATGAATATTTTAAACCGATGCGGTGCAAACGATTGACAAGCACCAGATAGACTGAACCACAGATTAACGACATGTATACCTTATGCGTGCGCACTGCTCGCACTTACACTAAGCGAAATCTACCCGAAAACCCGACATACCTACCCTGTATACGTTCTGTGCCTCTGATACTTTAGTTACGAATTTTTCCTTATTAAATTATTAAAAACTCGCCAGAAAGATCCAACTCAATTTTAATAATTACCATTTTAATAATTGCATCCGTGCACATCGAAAGGTTACTTGTCATCTGATGTGCAATTTTTCATTCGTGAAGTCGAGAATTGCGTTTAAAGCAGCCATCCAGTTAATCTGTGGTTCAGTCTATCTGGCGCTTGTCGATCGTTTGCACCAAACCCATTTTAAACTAACCGAATGAGCTGCTGGAAGATCTCTATCAAATTCTTCAATATCTATGTCAAATTCTTCAACGTCTTCATTGGTTTCGTTTTCCGAATTTTCCGAATTTTCCATATTTACAATGGACATTTCCATGGACAATCTAAATTAAACAAATACATCATTATTATATTCAGTATAGAATGTAAACATGCAGGGCCATATTTGTATTAAATTGATTTTATTTTATTATGGCAGTAAAGGCTATGTTGTTATTTTGATTTGGAACAAAGGTGTAATAAAATTAAAGTCAATCTTAACCAATCTTGAGCATTTTGTGTTTGTTATAAGGGTGTGAGGTAATCTTTTTGATAAAACCTGAATAGAGAAGTGCTTCGACGCAAATAACACTACTGTAGTGACAGCAAGGAATCGCCCACCGTCGGTTTTTGTACGACCAGCGATCGTAAATCACCCAATGGACATTTTGTCAACTTGAATCTTGGATTCAGCCTAGTTGGATTGTAAGTTAAAATATAATCTAAATATAATATAAATTTTCGCAAACTTGTCTTACAAAAAATTGATATCAATTAAATATGACGTTTTATTATAAATAAAGCCAATAACCGGTGGTTTGAGTGCAAATAAAAGTTATATTTGAGACATTTATACATAGTCCATATATATTTATACATATTTCATTTGAATTTATCTTTCGCATCGGTTTCATTGAATTCTTAAATTTTATACTTTTGTGAACTTTGATTATTTATAAAACTGACTGTAATATAAAATATAATTATATATTTAGATATATGTAGCTTATTGGTTATATATATTTATTTAATAGTTTTTGACCATTGTGGCATTACAGGAAGAACCTAATGCGCCACAATGGCCTACATTTGAAAAAGATATAAAAACAAGTAAACTGTAAATAAAGGAAAAAAGTGTAGGCGGGGTACATGTGTGTTGACCGTATCCCGGCCTAACGAAACACTGTTGTGCTAGTTTTATAAAGTTTTATTGTTTGCCTATGGTTGTACAAAGGTATGGTATTTGTGGGCAAAAGTATGTCGTTCAGCGGTCTCTGGATATGGTAGAGTGTCGCTGGCTCGGCATTCAGCTATGTTCAGAAGGTCTCTGGATGCGGCAGTGTGTTGCTGGCTCGTTGTTCGGCTATGTTCGGAAGGTCTCTGGATACGGCAGTGTGTTGCTGGCTCGTCCGGCTGGTTGATCTTCCAAGTCCGCGTAGTGTAGTGGTGGCTGGTCAGGAGCTGTATGTTGACTGGTCTGCTGCTGTGTGTCGACGCTTGCTGCTGTGGGTCGACTGGCGTTGTTTGGGTTGTACCTCCTTTTATAGTGTTTCTGGAATCACCTGATCGATGGTGGTGGTTTGTTGATGCGTAAGCGAGGAATGCACTTTTGTCGAGGCGTAGAATTTTCTGGAATGATTGATGGAAGTGGTTGTTGATGCGTAAGCGCATGTGGTTGTTGATGCGTAAGAGAGGAATTTGCTTTTGTCGAGGCGTAGAATTTTCTGGAATGCTTGGCGCCGTTCCGCTCGATGTAGTTTAATGGTGGCGGCGTGTTTCGACCGTTTTGGTTCCACTCGACTGGTAGAGGCGTTCCGCTTGAGTTTAATATAATGGTTGCAGGTGTGCGACGTCTGGTTTTCGGGAATGTATTCTGCGTCGCAGTAACTGCTTTGATGAATGTGAGTTCCGCAAGGAATGTGGTTTGTTGTTGCGGAATATTCTCGAATGTTTCGATGACGATGACTATGACGAGATTCCTACAAAAGCAAAAGCAGAAAACATGGTAAAATAAAATAATAAAAAAAAAGTAACAAAAGGAAAATAATACATCATTCAGAGAGAAAAAAAAATAACAAAAGTGTAAAAATCAAAAATAAAATCTATAAATCCCATTCTTTGTTTACACTGAAAAAAATTAAAATAGTTTATAAAAATGTACAAAGGAGAAAGAAAAAGTAAAATAAAATAAAACAAAATATGAATAAAAAATAAAATCACAGCGAGGCCCAAATGGAAGAGAGTAGATTAAGATTCCACTCATTCATCACATTCAAATTAAGAAAGTAATGATGAGCGCAGGTTACCAGATAAATATGTTAAGATAATATCCGATAATCTACGCTCTCCAAGGTGGAAAATATCACATTCAGGGACAGCAGCAACGATTTCATTGAGAAGTCGAATAGCTCTTGGAATAGGAGCCATTCGAAAAAGAACTGTGCGAGCAGCAGGTACAACCATCAAATGATGATGTCTACCACGAATATAATTATTAGGGACATAAAGTCCCAACTGTTCCAGCAACAACGGGCATGACGTATTACCACGCAATAGCTGGAGAACGAAACGAATTAACGAGAAGTTTCTCCGAAGTTCAAGGGAATTATACCCAAGCATGCCCAATTTCATTATATTATATGGGGCGTATGGAGTGAAACGACGGAATTGTTAAGGCACGATTGTTCAATGTGATGGGCGGGAAGGAAGTAAAGTAGCAACGGACCAATATGGCTGAGCTGGTCCCAACTCGCAGGATGGTGACCGAAACTCGACCATGTCATAGAGGCGCCAAAATCATATATGAAAGTATCCATTTGCAAAATGCAATGCTGTGGAAAAATTACGAAATGAGGATATAATTGAATTGAATGGTTTTTTAGAAATTAGGATTTTCGTTTATGCTTTTTGTTTTATAATGTAACGCACTGGAATAGTGTTCAGTTATTTTAAAATAAAGATGAAATATTGAATTATTTTATACATTCCTGGCATAAAATAATTTGCATAGAAAAAAATGCTTTAGATTTAATTTAAATGATATTTGAAAATCTTTTTCGTTATTAAAAAGCTTGACAAAAAGTTGATTTCATTTTTTTTTAAATCACTGCTTTTACCTATTTCATATAATTATGACTCTAAAATATATATTACACGAACGTATGTATCTACGCGTTTGGTCATACTATAGATTTTTGTCTTAACTACCCTTTTTTTTCTAACTTATATCGAAATCGATTCGTATTTAACAGTTTTTGATCACTGCAATTGATCCATATAATTTAAATTTGTATATGAAAAAAATAAATATTCGAAGAAAACATTCATAAAATTTCTCATTCTTTTTTTACAAAGTTATTCTATGTTTTACTTAACTAATCATTCAGGCAATATTCCTACATTTTTCCGATCGGTTTAAAACTTTGCCATTTTTTTTAGATAAACGTACAAATACAAAGACATAAAAATTGTTTTATTGTTAAAAAAAGAATTGATGATTATTTGAAATCTTATTTAGACATAAATGGTATTTTTTTTACCATTATTTTAGGGAATGGAGAGGGGTTAAAATATAGTGAATTTTCGTGTTATATACATATATATCAACTGGTCACCTTAGGCAGAACCTGCGGACCGTCCTCATAAAAATATTCCGTGTGACCACTCGTACGTAATTATTAAGTAAAATAATATGTGAAATGTGTTTTGATTATCCACAGCGTTAATCTGTTCATCGCTTATTGTCAACTCGTTCGATGCAATTGGGAGAAGTGTGTTATAACGAGTTGACTCGACAAGAGAGTTTGCCAGTTTAGTCACTCGTTGTTTGTAACTTGGCAACGTCCGATTCACGTACGAGTAATTGCAAAGTACCAAATTGATGCATTCGGCCCGTACACTCGTATCGTATCAACTCGGTGTAAAGGAAATGTAAACGGACTACTAGTCATATGTAAACCAGTCACAGGACAACCGGTCGCTCTAGATCGGTCACACGTGATCACCCGTCACACTAAAACTGGTCACACCCTAAAATCAGTCAACTAGTTTTCTCGTGACCGATTTTAGGGTGTGACGGGTGATCACGTGTGACCGATCTAGAGCGACCGGTTGTCCTGTGACCGGTTCACATTTGACTAGTAATCACCGAACCAAAGGAAATTCGGAAAATGGTCGAACGGCAATGGTCGTAGTTCGGGTCAGCTTAGGAGCAGTCAGTGTCGACTGGCGACAGTGGTGAGTGGTGAGTGGTGTCGGAGTCGCGGAGTTGCGGACGAGTCCATCTTGTGCGGCGCCTCGGCCGGCCGCGCCCCCCCCCCGCCCGCCCCCCTCGGCCGCCCCCCTCGCCCGCGCCCGCCGCCCCTCGCCGCCCGCCGCCCCGAGACATGGGACGTCGCTGCGCCGCCAGCCCGCTCCCGCCGCCCCCCTACGGCTACGGCTACGGCTCATGAACAAGCGACGGTGAGCATAACAACACCGACACACTTGCCACTCGCACACCGACACACCACACCACCACACCACCACACCACAAGCACGGCTCGAGACTTGGCCCCCCGCGCAACCCCGCACCCCGCACCACGCACCCCGCACCCCGCACCCCGCGCACAGGAATGTGCAACGGTCGAATGTGACGAGTGTCGAGTCGTCGAGTCGTCGAGTCGTTTGGCTGGAAGGGTCCCTCGCCCCTCGCCCCTCGCCTCCCCCTCTCCCTCCCCCGCCCCCGCCCCCACCCCCGCCCTCCGCGCGAAGCTCGCTGTGATCGTCCGTAATGGCGATGGCCGTTTCACCGTCGGTCGGGCCATAGTATTTTGGTGGCGTCTCGCTCGCACTCGTGCGCTTTCGTGCGGGTGCGAGAGGGACGCCGACACTCGCCGAATCCGGATCGAAACTGGGGGGCGCGCGTGGTACGTTCTTCGCCCGCGCGCCACCTGTTGGGTGGCTCCCCCTCCCCTCCCCCTGCCCTCCCCTCCCCCGTCAGAGCTGTCGCTGTCAGCTGTCACTGACCTTCTCCAGCCTCTCACCAGCCGATTTGTCACACGATTTGTTCGCGCGAAGATATGCACTCGTAATTGTCCATCTTTTATCATTTCCCATGTTGTGTGTTATCATCTTATCGTCTCATGTGATGAAATATATTTTGACGCAATTTTCACCATTTGGAAATTGTCGCGAGGTTCATACATATATCTGTATGTATGTAGTTTTTTTTTTTTATTATTTAGAATCGGTCGTCAGAGAACCTTCGTCGAACAGTGAGCCAAATTGGGAAAAGTTTGGAACATATTGTTTTGTTAACATGTAATTAGTTCTAAATTATGATTTAATTCATTACGGACCCGTAATACGTACACTGTGTTATTGATCAAATTTCATTCAAAGGCCGTCAACACGGTGTGTTTTCAAATCCCTTAAATTTCATATTATTTAAACTTTCATTCATAGATATGATGCCGACATATGTTCATCCGAAATATCGATAAATAAATTTAAAAAAAAAATTTATGGTTTACAGCTTGGTTAAAAGTGAACCTGGTTTTTATAAAATAAATGATTTAAATAATTAAAAATGTTGAAATCCGTTAAATGATAGTAATATCATTATTATTTTTTCATATTTACGAACTGTGTAAAATTCCAGCTTTTCTTTTCCCTCCGAGGAATTTATCAAGAGTATTCTAAAATAATAATATTCAAAGATTCCTAGATATCGTCTTTAACTGGTTACTTCTAAAATTGAATCTATGATCAACAGCAATCACCACAGTTGGAGAAATACTCGTCTGATTATTTGTAAGGACGAAGATAACTTTAAAGAAGCTGTATTAAATTTAATTGATAGAAAGGTATAATCTATTATTTTGTGAAAAATACGGATTCTCATAGAGAATATTCAGGCAGTCGGGCAGATTATTGAAATTTAGAAATGAATACAAGAATTGCCGTGTAGTTTATCCGTTTAAAATTTTTTAGACGTTTGGAACATTTAAAATGAAATATATACAATACACCTATCGATTAAATTCTAGAAAAAAAAACCAATAAAATACATAATGGTAACGGAATTTATGACAAATTTTGTATACATATATATAAAACTCGCATCCATGAAAACAATATGTATTTGTATATTAAAGCCGAACCAAAATTACGTTTTATCGTTTTATATTGCCAATATTACGTAAAGTACAAGTGATTCTGAGAACTACACTTAATCATGCAAAGTGCCGCATGCGGCTCAGGAGCTGGTTTAAACTGTCAAACATATTTGGTGTATTGCTTTTATAAAAAATAGTTTTGTGTATAATTATCTAAAATGCCGATTACTACATACTGTCCCATAAATTATGTAGTTACAGTGTACATCCAAAAAATATAACAATATTAGTGTATTATATAAATTGAGAATTGAAATCAATATATTTGTTGCTTTTAGCAGTAACTTTCATTCAACATGGTTACATGCTGAATGAAATGACAAGGAATGAAATTTTTATTTTAATAATATACAGCTAAATTTATCAATAAAAGAGGAATACAATGTGCCTAGCAGATAGTACATCTAACGGGAACTCCAGAATTAATAAAACTATATTTCATCAACGTTTTAAGATATATAAGCTCACATTTTCTTTCTTAGATGCTTATAACACAATCGTGCTAATTAATTAATAATAATACTGAAATATATTTTTTGCACACCATATACAATAACTGTTGATTCTTAGCAGAAATAATCAATCGTTATTAATACTTTAGTCAAATGATGTGTGTATAGCTGGTTGTGAAGAAGAAAAAATAAGGTAAAGAATGAAATTTTAATGGAATAGTCTTTGAATGTTATATTAAATGTGACTACGGATTCTTTCATATATAATAAATTTACATTTATTATAAGTGCCAAGAAACTGTAAACTTTCAAAATTAGGTGTCTCCCAGTATAGGAATCGGAATAGAATTTTACATTTGGTTCTACAACCAATTTGTTCTTTTTTTTTACAATATCGTCCGATAAGATGATTTATCATTATGGAAAATGCATTGCCCCGTTCTCATCAGTATGCTTAAATTTTTATTCAATTTGTGATTTGCCCATATGTTTGCATATTGTCTGAAACCTGTTTTCTATCCCATTTGTCCACTTTTACTGACATTTCGAAGTATTTTTTTTACTTTCATTGCTAGGTATTATTGCTCTACAGCTCTGTTTATTATAATGACCGCGACCTGGAGTGCATTGATATATATCCAAGTATTCCATGCCTCCTATGTAGATATCCACTGTTTATCCTGGTAAATATATTTATCAGTATACTCTTCATGTATGTATGTCTTACTCGACTTCGTCCAGTCGTTTGCGATGTGGTTTTACTGCACTTTGTTTTCCTTTTGGTTTTGTAAATGTAAGATGTTTCGCCGATAAGGTGTTGCCTATCTGCACAAGGTGTCCTGCCTGACGAGGTCTCGATGGTTTGACAACAACATGAGTTTAATGAATTTGACATCGCTCAGTAACCAGTTCATTATTATTCTATGTTTTGTTTTTTGTAACAAATTAAAACGAATTTTTAATTGTAGGTTTAAGAAATTAAAACCATATTTTTTCCCGGAAATTATGCATATAACGGATACACTGTTGGGTTCAACTGATCAACTGTTGAATCTCAGTAGAGGTTTCTAAATTATGTTTTAAACTAAGAATAGTGTTCCCATCTAAATTGAATTATATATATGTTTAATATGTACACTAGAGAAGGCATATTTTTTTCAAGACAATCTTCTTAATATTCTTCAGATTTTTCGATGCCTAAATCGAAATACTTGCTTTAGTGATGCTGAACACGTAAATATAGCTGTACACATGCGTATTTGAGGTCAATCACGTTTCAACAATATGTCGCTTAAAAAAGAAATAGCGACACTCTTGTTAGAATGTTTGTATAAAAATATTAAATAATCGCAATATCGATATCTTAAAAATTCAACCGATTGAAGATAAACAAGTCTTTGTACATTATTACAATTCCACTATTCTGAAAGGAGATACAGTTTATAATGTTAAAATATTTTTTTGTCATATTTTATTCCTACTATTGTTTTTCTTTTACTCGATATTTTTTATTTCTAATATAGAAATTTCTGGTCAGGTAAATATAGTGCAGGAATGGGACAACAAGAATTTTCATAAACATATGTCTGTTCAATTCTTATCCATTCCATTTGTTATTTCCACCTTTAGCATGTGTGGCTAAAAGTGACTTTTCTTCAAAGCCTTAAATTTTACTTTAAATATAAATTATCTATACATTGTGGACAGCCAAATAAATTATCTATTGATTTTTATTGGGTCTACCTACAACCTAATATATGTACGTAGTTGAGGCCGTTGGTATATTCAGTCTTTTAGTGTACATTTGTCCCGATTTCATTTATCTTTGTTTATTACATTTGACATAGTTTAAAATTAAGTGATATTTGTTCAAAGGTAGGGAATTAATATTTAATGAATTTTTCTAAGCTCATTAATTTTCTCATCTAAACTATCTTGTTTTTCCGTTTATTATAATTTCAATATAGTTCATTGTTTTATTTGGGTTTGTGATTCAGCTGCTACAAATACTCAATTATTATTCATGGTTTGTAAATATGTATCTTGCAATCGATTTTAAATATTATATTATTTAATTTTGATGTTAACCATTATATATTGTGAATTTATATATTGGGATGCGAAAGCTTTAATCCTAAAAACGTCATTTAGAATTTCGATAAATAACAGTATGTATGTATATAAATTGCGATAAACCTAGATTGACAACAAGTGTACATATTTATTATAGAATAATCTTTTTTTTTATATAAAAAAAGTTACCTAGTTTTTCTGTTATAAATGTACGTTCATATCGTGAATATTGAGTTAATGATATTTCTCATTTGTGTAATCGTTTTTTTAATCGAAAAAAATTTCTTTGTCTGGAATATTTTCTTAACAATGTTTCATAAATAGAATTACAGAAATATGTATTATTTTACGTTGTGTTGCTGATGTTTATAATTTGACTTTGCATCCTTTTAAGATGGCGATTTTGTCATTTTTTTGCATTTGATAATACATATCAATATATTAGACTCTTCAACTCTATAGTCAAGTTTGAATGAAATTTATTAAACAAAACTTGCGCTATAATTACTTACGAATCTTTTTTACACTTATGTGAAATTGACCTGGGATATAGAACATTTTGAATCAAGTTGCTCAATCTTGCTACTTGACTCAACTGAAGTCCTGCATAGATTAAGATTATTTGTTCGTTTCGAGTCCTTTTGGGTCGACCAATTTCAATTTACGGCACTGCAGAGAGTGTTTTCTTGGACTACCGTTCTTTATATGTACTCTAATTCAATTGAGATCTTCCAGTTTAAAGAGTTAGTGGATCAATTTTTAGTGATTTCTTAAATCCGTGTTACAAATTTGATTCCATTACTTCCTTTACATGTGTGAACTCTGCATCTGACATATGTACATATATTTATTTTATTTTTATATAGATATATACCAGGAAGGCTTGACGGGAAGCCCCAATGCGCCTTCCTGGACAATTAATTACAAACAATGCAGCATTTTATTATATAAATCACTGTATTTCCAGAAGCTGAAGAACACGAAATAACATTTAATTAATAAATTAATTACAGAATTAATCCATTGAGACATCTATGCATTTAGATTTTGTACATAATTTTAACAAATTATACACACAATAAATACAGATGATTTGTGACAACAGGAAAGATGATTTTTTGCCAATTTTGAGGAACCGTTTCAACAATGATCAGATAAAATTTGCAAACCCTGATAAGAAACGATCGATTTGGAGTCACAAATACCCCCAAATCTAACCGGCAGTATGGCGAATCGAACCCATTGATCACTTGGTGCTAAACATACACGCTACCATTAAGACATACTGCTGGCTAAATGTATGTATGTATAAATATATGTATGTAATCCGTGAAGAAAACTATTACAGATACTCATTTTTCTTGAATTTCTCTTCTTTGACAATGACATTTTTAACCATTTGAGTGTTCACGTCCGAAAATTTCGCCAACATTTCCAACTAGAATTATTTTGAAATCCAATAGAATGCCAGTACAAAAATTGTAGCTAATCCAAACAAACCATAGATCACTACCCTAGATAACTACCGCCGAGGATTTCGAGTTTTGTAAAGGTGTGTTTAGACTCTCTAATATATCTTACAACAATATAAAAGAAGTCTATTAATGAATGTATTTTTTCAAAACTAGTTCCATCTTCATTGTTGTTAAAATGTAATGCTCACAATCTAAATGCCAAGTCACAGTTTAAAATACTCAGCAGCTAGGGATTTCCATCGGGAAATTCTGCTATGGTTATAAATTCAGAAATTCCGATGTAAACCAGTCTTTATAAACATTGACAAATGAATGACACGGATTACACGACCCATGTTCAATGCATTTAGCGGGTAGTATTCTTGTTTACTTTGTACATGCTCAAAATAAAATGCCTATCGGCGTTTTTCAGGCCTATGGACTTATTGGCAAAACGCCGATCGGCGTTGGTCAGCATCCAAAGGGTTAAGTGATTTCGTTAGGTTATTTTATTCTTTTGTGACGGGTCATAAGATGAAAATTTTACTCTTAAATATATATGTAGGATCGGGATGCAAGGAGTTTCAAATGATGCACTTGGATTAGATCACACAGTGTTTTATTGTACATCTTGAAGACGGGCATGGCCCAGGGCAAGTGGCTCATCTATGGTTAAATTTGCTAGGTAGCCCATAAACATTCGACCCATACACGCTCTGTACTATGAACCCTACACGATATAAACCAAATCCTACAACAATATATGTATATTTATTTTTAACCAAGCGACATAAATTTCTTCAACTCCTTGAATATTCTACGAAATCTTTCCACGAGCTCGTCTTCATTTCCACAAAATAAACTTGCAACGACGAAGAACAATCGTCTAAATGTGTCGCCTTTCACTCTGGGGTATCACGACGAGTACCACTCGGCGTATTTACTATTACGCCACTGCACCATCTACTACAATGCAACACCATCAGATGTTTCAGCTTGCTTACTCGTATATACATATTTACTATATTATCGTGTCACATTTGGGCGTTTAAAACGCATGCGCTTTCGGCATGTAGTAGTAGTAGTAGTAGTACATAGTAGTTATTATACATGGTTTGGGTATACGTCTAACTTTACATCTACCGATCGACTTTTACCCGCCGGTAAGCGGGTCTAGGTTATCACCGACCTATTCGAATCAGGCGTGACCTTGACCCTTTTCCTCTGCTGATCCTTGGTCAGGAGTCTGATCCTCTCGCGTTCCACGACTTGGTGGTAAAACTTTGACGAACCAATGTCGAATGTTATATGACATGAGTTGAGGCCGTGACACAAAAACGTTCTACGCCATACGAAAAGAAAAATTATTGCCAATATATCGTTGCGTTTTTGCTTGCGCGCTCGTACACTTGTTGCTCCGTAGTGTGTACCCATCATGCAAAAAAAAGTTTTAATGGAGACTGCTCGGAATATTTCCAGACGTGTAATATTGCGAGGGCTGTGGAGTCGTTGAAATTGAACACAAATTGAATTTTTTTCCCATTAGGATTAGTTTGCGAATATCTCTGGAGTACTAATTTAGAGTGGGGTATATTAATATAGTGAGTTGATAGAAATCGTTATAACGTTATCGACATGTCCGGTAGAAATGAGGAGAAAATAAATAGACAAATGAAACTAGGATGGAGTCCATTTAGGTGAATGAACGTCGTTTTTAAATAATAAAAAAATGCTACTCTGCCTGAAGAAAACGATCTTCGATCGATGTTTTTTTGCCAGTGATGACGTATGAATGTACACGAAACTTGGGCATTCAACCCTAGAATGCTGTATAAAGTCCAATGAACTCGAAGAAGTACGGAATGCTGTATGCTCGGAATAACGAGAAGAGACGGAAAACGGAAACGAATACGTGGGTGAGGAGTATGACAAGGGTAGTTAATATAGTGGAGAGAATGAATAGATCGCAATTACAATGGGCGGGTCACTTTTTTAAAAGAAAGTGCTGAAATTGTACCCGACATAATGTAAAAGGGTGGATGAAATTAGAAAAATGTGTGATGTGAGAGAGATGAGAGTTGCGCAAAACAGAGACGAATGGAAGCGTGATAGAGAGGCTTCCATCCAGCGGTGGATGGTGAATGACTGTAAATGATGATATGATGCTTATAAAATATACGAATTTGGAATAAAAGATCTGAGCGAATAATCCTTCTCAATTTGACATGAGAAATAGACAATGATAGAAAGATCTCAGATGTGCATACCTTGGGTATCGGTGAGTCACTCGTTATTCTATATTAATATCCATAATAATAATAAGTAAATACGACTTAAACGCGAAAGCTGAGCCAGAGTCGATCGATTTTCGACGACTCCGACTCCGACTCCACAGTCCTGCACATACATACTGCGTAATTTCGACGCATTTAGTTCTGGGTGTTTACAGGTGTATGTAATGTAATGATGATAACGCCTTTTTGTAATGACTCCGAGATGACTTTATGTCGTCTAATCGCGTAAAAAAGTCTTAAGTTTTATGATTAGTTCGATGCGGTGATAGATTGGCAGGTTCGTTTCTGGAGCCGTCAACACGGACCGGTATGGGAAGTCACGTGCCTTGTCTTCCAAAATTTGGGTGTAGTTGCACGTGCAGAAACCGACAAGTTTCTCCTACATTTCTTAAAATATTGGATTCACCGTTATCGATCACTGTCAAACAAGCAAGGATAAAATATTACCGAAAACACTCCAGGGGGCGATTTTTGGGACTGTGTACCATGTATATGGGCTGCGTTTTTTTCGCATGTTTAAAAGTATGTATCTAAAAAGAAAAACGTACCACTCAGTGTGTGTTTTGCCCTTAGTAAATTGGATTCGAATCACTAGTCAATTGTCGATCATACGATACTTTTGTACTGACGAAATTGCTTCAAAAGTTTGATTAATGGTCGTTAACTATATGATCAATTATCCGTCCTTCATCATTGATAGGATATGAAGTGAAAGGTGAATATATTGAACCTGAAAATTGAAGCGGTGCCATTCGGGTGATGATGATGCATCGTGAAAGTTCCGATGCGCGAGATTGTGTCATTGAACCTTCTATGTATGTCCCGATACATATTTAACCAGTGAAAGTATTTGACGCTTTTCAGTTTTCAATTGTTCAATTTCCAATATTCTCTTCAGGGAAATGCATTTCTACGTGGGTTGTGTCCTGTCGCGTAATAATGTTTTAGTATTTGGTATATTTGTATATTATATTATCGTCTCGAAATTGTCTATTGTAAGTGTTGATTCAAGTCGTCCAAACACCTGATTACATAAGCACATATCAATTTTATTATTATGTTCAATTGGGATTTTATAAAATTGAAATCAACCGTGTGCCGGATTGATCGTCGCATTGTTTACATTTGCGCGGCTTCTCGACCTCGATAGATAGCTTCCGAAGATATGTATTGATGTGTGTATTATTGAGTTTTGAAATGCATGTGCACGCGTTGCAGTTTATGACACATGACGATATTAATTCGCAACTGTTTCATCCCGTCGCTGGTCTTATCAATAACGCCTTTCGTTGATAAATTATTTATTACATACATGTAACGTAATTAAACTTATACTTTGTGGCGATACTTTGATGTGTGTTCGCAATCAATTTATGCGAATTGAGCGAAAAATTCCTAGTTTGCTGTCGATAAGTAAATTGAGCGGTAATTTGTTCCATTGCGTTTTTGAAAATCTTCGTCAAATGAGATTTTGCAAAAATAAAACTGCGCCATGGAAATGGAAATCGGAAAATTGTTAATTGTTATTGCTTAGAAAATATTTTGTCTAGCTACGAACTAGGTTTGTGTCCGGATCAATCAATATTGTGAACGAAATCTGTATTATGTTGCCCGCCGTTAAAAAGGCATATAATTGTCCAGCATATTGCTCAATCAGTCGAGCGATTTTCTGGGTGATTTAATTGATAAATTGCTCGGTGAACGGCCTTTTTGTTGGTAGTATGCGGTCTATCTTTATGTTAAACCTGTAAGTGGTGCGTATTATCGGTATTGAAACCAGAGCTGTAGAGTCGCTTCGAAATTTACCGACTCCGACTTCAACTTGTTCAACTTCAATTGTCTGGCCAATGCATAAAATTGTTATTCGTAAATATAATAGTGACTTTTAAAATATAAAAAAATGAACTAAAATTTACATGTAACCCAATTTATTGAATTATTGGTAATGAAATACATACATAGGTATAAATAGAGAGCAAGTACATTCATAGTTTATATGTATGAATTTCATAAAAAGAAAGTATAAGACAGAGGAAACAATCAGTTTTGACCACAACACGTCATAATATGTACGTCCAATTCAAAGATTTTATTTCTAGTTTTAATTCATGATGAAAACATTGAATTTCAAGTTATTAGTGGATTTATGTGGAGACTCTCGTCTAATAAAATTGGAGATTCTAGTTGACACATACCGTAATACTATTGATTTCAGAAAATAATAAAAAGGAGTCGGTTGATTTTTTGCGACTCCGATTTCACAGCCCTGATTGAAACGCCAATTACAATAGTTCCTATACTAATATCTGATTGATGTATCTCGAGAATGTTTGAAGTTTAGTAGCTTAATTGCACAGGTGTATATATCTATATACATATATATATATATATATATATATATATATATATATATATATATATATATATATATATATATATTTTTTTTATTTTATTTTATTTTCAGCATTTACACTATTGCATTTTTTTATTTGAAGAGCATGTAGTAAGCTACGTTACATGCCACTAGCTCAAACATTTTATTGTGGGGTAGCGAAATATTTACTTCCGGCGTTTGTAATTTTTCTGCATTTTAGTGGTTGGTTTATTCAAGTATGTTGGTAGGTACTTTTGAAATCTCGACTTCTGACTGAACACTCCTTCAATACAGTGGAGCTTGGAAATGAATTCTAATCGACTAATAGTATAAATCGAGATATTTGAACCCCTTTTACCAGCTTCACTGACTGGTGTGACTTATTAATTTCACTTACTGGTGTGCAAGTGGCACAATATTTGTGTGCCGATTTTGAACCACTTTGATATTTTACTGTCATACGGAGGCTAGCTCTAATTGAGTTTATTCATTTTCTGATGAGTTTAATCATCAGGATCGACTGTTAGATCGACGTGATTACAGCTGCCTATGCTGCTATGCGCCTGCTCGCCGCCTCCCTACTTATGTAGCTTCACAGGTTACATAGTTCAACAGTTACTTTTTTCACACTATCTCATATGAATATTATTATAACAATTCTTGAAACTCTCAAGATAAAGTTGTTCACATAATTGATGGGACTTACATACATACATAGGATGCCGAAGTGTTCCAGTCTTGATGTGTCAAGTTCAACAATAATTGTTCGACGACAGTAAATCAAAGAAGCAAAAGTAGAGAATATTAAACGCTGATATCAAATAAAATCATATTATTATCATAATACAACTTCGGTCTGTTCCACTTTAGACAACAGTGTCAAAAGCGTTTTTTGCATTTCGCCATAACCTCGCGATATCCTTCGCTTTGTCAGGTATGTTTGTGTACGTATGTACATACATACATATTATGTGTATTTTATACATGATATATTTTTGCGATACGAAATTGTAACATCTGTCCGAAAACGGCAATCTTACCAGATAAACATTTTTGTATGTTTGTATCTATAATACATAGACAAACATGCATGTATGACGGGCAAATATAGGCATTATGTCGAAACGTGCACACGATAAAACAAATTTCGTGTAGTATTTATAGTTAGGCGATAAACAAATTTTACAATGCGAAGGTGGGTAGGACAGAGGACAGACGTCGAAATTGCGATTTGAATCCACAAACAACATGGTTTTTCAGGTTTTTGGTCCTGGAACTGTCTGTCTCCTCTCTGGATCGTGTTGGTTCGCCTATTTTCGCCCTCGGATAGACCTTTAGTGCTTGTTTCGAAACGTATTAAGCATATACCGAGGTACATAGATGTTAAAGTTGTTTGGTACCTAAGTATGTACAAATTGGAGAGCTAACTCACTTCCAGTGTTAAATTGACTCACCTAGCAAAATGCAAGCGGAAATATGCCACCGCAAATTATGCAATTTCTGACTGGTTACACCCGTGGTACGTCGACGGCTTCGTTTCAATGATGTACATCGCTAAATAATCAACTTACGTATACCGAGACATCGTCCCTTATGCTTCAAGAATATACGTATATGTATATATATATATATATATATATATATATATATATATATATATATATATATATATATATATATATATATATATATATATATATATATATATATATATATATATATATATATATATATATATATATATATATATATATATATATATATATATATATATATATATATATATATATATATATATATATATATATATATATATATATATATATATATATATATATATATATATATATATATGTCGGTCTTTCGTGTCATGCGGGGAAGACGTGCTTCTGCGTTCTTCCCGCTATTACTCGCTTAAACCCGGCTATTGCACGAAATTTAATCTAAAAATTTAACCATCTAATCACTTATTTTACTAATTGCATCCTAGTATAATTTAAGTGTAAAAATAAACAGACGATCGGCCGTTAACAGCGTTTTTAATATCAGTGATTGCGAAAAATTTTGTGTTAATTTTGTGTCAGTTACAAAAGCGTATACGAACGAGATACATCTCCCTACCTGAATACAAAAAAAATAAGGGTCCCTGCTCGCCAGTCAAAATTCGGTCCCACAGAAGCAATAAATCTTCCACATAATTGCTTTCAGACAAAAATTTTTAACGAACTTTACTTAATAGAATAATAGCAAACAGAAACGGTGTTTCCCAACTGTCTAATAGTTCTTTTTCATATTTAATTTATATTAAAGTAATTCGTGTAATTTTATATTCTTTACTAAATTTATTATTAAAATATTAAATTGCAAACCGCACTCACATATATAAATCCGTTGTCTCCAAAGAGGCGTCTCACGATAAAGATCTGTAAAAAAGTAGTATAACAATTGCTAATCTATTATTATCATAACTAACTACTTTCACTTACAAAGTAACCCTGTTAAATGGCATGTAATAACTCATAAGTGATCCAAGTGATACCTAGGATGACTATCTGTCAAAGCTGACCACAGAGAAGAGTCTATGGCGGTAAGAACTCACTCCTTGAATGGAAATCTCTCTCAAGTACCGCCTTTTTCTCAACACATCTTGGATAAATGCGAGAAAAATAATATCCAAACCTCCAACAAGGTAAGAGTGACGATGGATGATAGCTTAGCTAATAGAAACCTGTATTTAGCCACGTACAATGTAAGAACGTTATCGAGTGAAGGAAGTGTGCTTGCATTAGAGAATGAATTAGAAAATATCAAATGGGATATAATAGGACTTAGTGAAGTAAGACGAAAACAGCAAAACCAAATAATCGTAAAAAGTGGTAACTGTCTCTACTGGAGAGGGCTACCAAATGGTAGAATAGGAGGAGTAGGGTTTCTTATCAATAAGAGAATAGAAAGAAATATTATAGAAATAAGCGACATATCGGAACGTATATGCTATATAGTATTAAGAATCTCGAGCAGGTACACTTGTCAAATCTTCCAAGTGTACGCCCCCACATCTAGCCACCCAGACGAGGAAATAGAAGACTTCTACGAAAAAATACAGGACGCATACGATAATAGTCGTCACCACTTTAAAATAATCATGGGCGACTTTAACGCAAAAATAGGACAAAAGGCAAATACTGAAAGAGCAGTAGGCAATTTTGGTACCGGCCAAAGAAACGACAGAGGCGATCGCCTCATAGAATTCGCAGAACACAACAGGCTCTTTATCACTAATTCATTTTTCAGGAAAAACACCAACAATAAGTGGACTTGGGAGAGTCCTAAAGGAGACAGAAACGAGATCGATTTCATCCTAACAAATGCCCTGCACTCCGTTAAAGACGTTAGTGTTTTAAGTAAAGTAGATATAGGTAGCGATCACAGATTAGTCCGTGCCAAGATGGCCATTAATATAAATTGCGAACGTAGGAAATTAATAAAAGGATGCAGTAACTCTCCAGATTTCGCTCAACTAAGGTCTAGGAAAAAGGAATTCGAACTCGAACTTGGAAATCGATACGGGAAATTAAACCCAGAAGCAGACATCGAGGAATTGAACACTGTAATTAGTTCGGTTCTAACCTCAACAGGTAAGAAATTAGGTGGATTCAGGAAACAGATTAAATTAAGCAAAATTTCAGCGGAAACAAAAAACCTAATTAAGCATAAAAGGAATTTAGATAGGGATAATAATAAGCAAGAATACAATCTAGTAAATAAGGAAATTAAAAAGAGAATAGTCAGGGATGTCAGGGATTTTAACAGCAAGCTAATAGAAAATACCATTAAGAATAACCGTAGCCTGAAAAAGTGCAAACAGGATCTTTTCTTAGGCAAAAACCAAATGATCGCAATCAGATCAGAGAGCGGAGTAATAATTAGGAATAGAGAAGAAATCATAGACAGAGTTTACACGTTCTATGCAAAACTATACGAGAACGACAACGGCCAATTCCCCGCTCTGGAATCGACACACGGCCAAAGGGTTCCTGCAGTATTGCCTAGCGAAGTAGAGGCCGCGCTAAAAACTGCAAAGAACGGTAAAACCCCAGGGGAAGATAATATTCCCATTGACTTACTAAAATGTGGCGGCCCCCCCCTAACTAATATCTTAGCTAGGCTTTTCAGCAAATGCATCCAGAACCAAGTTATACCAGAAGGATGGAATAACGCAACTATCATTTTAATACACAAAAAAGGCGACAAAAGCGATATCAAGAACTACCGACCCATTAGTCTACTTTCAGCGGTCTACAAGCTCTTCACGAAGGTTATTACAGAAAGGCTGAAGAATATCCTCGACGAGAACCAACCTATAGAGCAGGCAGGGTTTAGGGCAAATTTCAGCACAATGGACCACCTCCAAGTAGTTGGCGAACTAATCGAGCGCGCCAACGAATATCAACGGCCATTGTGCCTAGGTTTCGTCGATTATGAGAAAGCCTTCGATACAGTTAGTCATAATGCAGTACTTAACGCTCTAAAAACACAGGGAGTGCCGGAACCCTATGTGGGACTGTTAGCTGCAATATATAAGAATGCCACAGCTTCGGTTAAAATTTTTTCAGGTACAGATAGATTTAGCATAGGAAAAGGAGTAAGACAAGGAGATACAATCTCGCCCAAGTTATTCAATGCGGTGCTTGAGGGAGTTTTCAGGAAATTGGATTGGGATACAGCCGGAGTAAGCATCAATGGTCGCTTTTTGAGTCACCTTCGGTTCGCAGACGATATAGTTTTAGTAGCTCGTGATTCAGCTGACCTACTTATCAGACTAACACAGCTGGACAGGGAAAGTAGAAAAGTAGGATTAAAAATTAACGTAGATAAGACTAAACTAATGTTCAATAGTTATTGCATGCCTGATAGCATCCCCTTAGATGATAAACCAGTAGAAGTAGTAAATAATTATTTATATTTAGGTCAAATAATTGACATGTCTGGTAGTAAAAATGAAGAGATAAAGAGACGTATGAAATTAGGGTGGAGTGCATTTGGACGGATGAATGCTGTTTTCAAATCAAAAATGCCACTCTGCCTGAAGAAAAGGATCTTTGATCAATGCGTTTTGCCAGTGATGACGTATGGATGTGAAACTTGGACACTGAACGCCAAGATGCAAAATAAAATCCAATGCACTCAAAGAAGTATGGAACGCTGTATGCTTGGCATAACGAGGAAAGACAGGAAGCGGAACACGTGGGTGAGAAATATGACAAGGGTAGTGGACATAGTGGATAGAGTGAAGAGATTGAAATGGCAATGGGCGGGTCACGTAGCTAGGAGGATGGACGAAAGGTGGACAAAAGAAGTGCTTGAATGGTACCCGAGAGAAGGCAAAAGAGTAAAAGGAAGACCGCAAGGAAGATGGGTGAACGAAATTAGGAAAATGTGCGGAATGAGATGGATGAGTGTTGCGCAAAACAGAGACGAGTGGAAGCGTGTTGGAGAGGCCTTCATCCAGCAGTGGATGGCGAATGGCTGTAAATGATGATGATGATGATGATATATATATATATATATATATATATATAGTGTATATTATTAGTTTTGGGTCGAATTATTCGCATGATTGAAGTTTTATTTTTATTGCTTGTCTTTCAATTTCTCCTTGATGTTTAAGAGTGGTTGGGTAGCTCCTTGGATAACCGTTAGAATGAGTTTTGATTTTGATCGGTTACGTATTCAATTGATTTGTTGACTGCGAAACCAGTGTTATCGCGTTTTTGAATGTATAATATGTTGTGAATTAAAAAAATAGGTTCACGAACTTGCGGATATTGATACATTTGTGTGGGTTAGTTCAATCGGATAATGTTATATGGGCATATATGGACCGTTTGGGAAATTGTCTGGTCTCATTGGTTAACTCTTTGAGTGCTGAAGGCATTTCTATTGAAAGCCTGCCACGCTAAAAATTTCGGTCACATTTCCAATTTGAATTATTTAGAAATCCGATAGAAAGCAGGTATAAAAAATGATAGTTGATCCAAACAAACCCTAGATAACTACCGCTGAGGTTTTTGAGTTTTGTGCAGGTGTGTTTAGACTCTCTAATATCTTATAATAATATAAAATAAACAAAAGAAGTCTATTAATTAATGTATTTTTCCAAAACTAGTTCCATCTTCTTCATTGTTCTTAAAATATAATGCTCTTAAAAGTAATAAAAAGCAAGCTGATATGAGGCTTAAAAAAATCGATCGCGTGACATGTATTGGGAAAATACCGGTATATTAATTAAATATGTGATGCTTCTCCCAATAATCAACAAGAAACCTAAGCCACAATCTGAAATACAATGAATTTTTTTTCAATACTACCTGGAAAAGTTTAGCAGGTAGTATTCTTGTTTATTTTTTATACATGCAAAATGTACATCGCACATCGGCGTTCTTCAGGCCCATGGACTTGTCGGCAAAAAGGCCAATCGGCGTTGTTCAGCATTGAAAGGGTTAATATGTCTCTCCAAAAATCAATCCAAATCGAAGCAATTCTTCTTTTAGTGCACGTTAAAAGTTTGACCGTGCGTGATGTATGGAATTTGTCGGAAGGAATAGGTTTGGTTGTAATTTTATTTATTTATCCCAATTTTATATTTTCATAATATATCATTATCGGGTTGCCCCTGAGCGAGATCTATGGTATTAAACTTTTACATGTATGAATTTATAGATTGTAAATTTTGAAATCATATTCAAATAGTGGGTAGGATGGTTTTTGTCTATTTGACGAGGATCCGTTTCAACAATGAAATCAGATAAATTGGCTAACTCTGATAGGAAACTGTCGATTTGGAATCAAAGTCTGACCTTATTTTCAATCGAGGTCAACCCACGGGATAGAACCGGGCAACCTCATGGTGGTTAGCATTATGGTTAATATTTTATATGTAGTCATATGTATTCTTCTTGGTGAATCATTGTCAGTTCTTTGCCTTCTGCCCCGTCCCTATTTGAATTCATGGATTATCTCTACTTTTATATGTTTCAATTATTTACAAAAACAGTTTCTTTACCGAATAATTGATCGTGTCCTATTTCAATTTTGATTCCACTCGCGCGAATTCAATCCCTAGAGTATGCATCGCTCCTTTTGGGACACTTCCCATCCCCCCGTGTTGCGGTCATCCGATCCGTGATCAGACTCGTGATTAAACGATTCACAAGTTTCTGCATAATGTTACGTGGCGGCCATTTTCTTTATGATTTCACTTTTCGATTATAATTTTCGCGATTTTATAAGTTTCTACATCCAGCACTCACAACAGATTTGCTTCGATTATTATTTCATATACATATATCGTCATGTTACTTCTGAAAATTTAAACTTACTATTTTTCACGCATATTGTGGACTTTTTTCGCGTCTCAAATTCGTCTGTTTGATCAGCTTTGGTTTGATTCGGCGCGTATTCAAAATGGATTTCAAAAATATCGAATGAACGCCAACTTCGAATCACAAATAAAGGGTTTCGATCCCTCCCCCCATCGTTCCCTGCGTCCTTAGATGGTCCCTAACGCGTTTTAATATTTTACGAGAGTGTCGACGGTGGAATTGGAAGTGGCGCTTACGTCTGTATGTATGCGAGCGTTTGCGTCTGTCAAGGTGAAAGTGTTACGATGGCCATTTTATATAAATTTTTTCCACGCTTATTCCGGTCGAGAGAAGGTTTTGTGTTGGTTCCGAAGGTCGCGATATGTTTGCTCGCTCGTTCTTTTGTGATTGATAATTGATATTTAACTTTGACCGGAATTTCGGTTCTAATATTGAAGCCTCTTGTTCCAATTTCTGCGCGGTCCTAATGTCGTTGTCAAGTTTTGTGTGTCGTAATGGAAAAATTAAAGATATTTGGAAGCAGGTCAAACTGTGTATTTTCGACTGCTAATATTTTACTTTCACTGTTTCATTTCTCGCAGTTTTAAAATGTCAGTTACATGCGTATTTGGAATGCATCATCTGATGCGCCCGTTACCTGTTATTACTAGAGAGCGGACGTACTTTGCGCAGTTCATTGTTCATCTTTCGCCGTGTATTGGTCATTTTTATCGTGAACCTTTTTTTTTCTCTATAGCTTTATAGTTTGCCCATGTAACAAGGAACGGCGCAAAGTACGTCCGCCCTCTAGTTATTACTTTATTAGATTGCATTGTGGATGGTGATCCGCAAATTGATGAAAGCACACACATGTAATTAATATAAATCGAGGTTAGGTACAGCACGACAATCGCCAATTCACTTTGACGGATGTGGTTGTTAGTTTATTAAATTTCTGTAGTTTTCAAGATCTGCAAAAAAAAAACCAGAGATTGGTACACCAGATCCTTAGGGCGAAAACACACAGCAATGAATGGCACATCGTGTGCATGGCTCCTCGCCGTGGGTGGTCTCCGATCACTGTCAAGCAAGGATAAATACAGGCATACAATTTGACCGAAAAAGGTCCAGAGGGTCATTTTGGGACGACGCGTGCTGCCCGTCCCATGGATCTGTGCATGGCACGCCTCATTTTTACTAACCTCTTATTACTTTCGCATGTTTAAAAGAATCTAAAACAAACCACGTACCGCATTCACCGCTGTGTGATTTTGCTGTTATTTATTTATTTTTACATATGTCCATATATACCAGGAAGGTATAACAGCTAAACCCCAATGCGCCTTTCTAGTAAATTTCAAACATCGATATACAATTTTTAGAATAATTTTAACAAAACACCATAGACACATCTATGGATAAATTTTGATAAACTTTTTTATATATGTTACATTATATATGTAAATCTTCAAATTTCGAGATGCTGAAAAAATTTTAATTTGCGAAACATTTATGGACACATTTGCAGCATTTTATACATTCGAGATGCTGAAAGCTCGGAAATTTTATTTCGATGGAGATGAAACATCAAAACAATATGATTTCAATTTATGGCTCGTTTTGTTTTTCGTTGTGCTTTAAACTTTTTATCTGAAGATATTTTTGCGTGGAAATTTTACCTAGTAATTTGTGAATATTTCAATAAATCGACTTTTTTATGTAACTGAGCATCGTATGTACATATGTATATTGCATGTCTGCGGATATTAATCTAAATGTGAAACGATTCGTCGATTATAAATAAAATAGCACCTAAATAGTAAAAGTTTTGATTTGTATATTAATTATTTTTCTCAATTTATGCTCAAAAGTTTTCACGGTCTCTAGATTTGAGTTTTAAACGTGCTGATTTGTTAAATAAAACATTTTTACTACTTATATTATAATATTAAATAATATTTATAACTTCGATTGTTTCTGTTCAGCGTTCATTTATATATACTAACTAGCACAGCACAGACAGCAGTACGAAAATTTTCATTCACATTTACCGTAATAAGTGCGTGTCGTATTCGTAACAGCAGTAAACGACACGATCTATTCATATCATACAGCAGCAAATATCATCGATATGTATCGAGCAGAACCGCTTTTCTTTGGCCGCTGTAGAAATATTTATGAAAATGGTTGTGTCGTATATGTAGTGTGAATGTAAGTAGTATTTTCCGTGCCTGGATAATATAAGAACTCGGTTTGAACTTTTTGAGTATATTTTTTTAAAGCTAACAATAATATATGTATATAACTTTTCATAAAATGATAAGTGGTATGTATATGTATTATATGATAAAATTTTATTAAGTATTTAGATTAGTTCTTCTACTAAGTACAATGATGTTTATTTGTATAATATAATATATACTAATGGTTTTACCCGGCTTCGCTCGGTATTTGTAATATAAACCGCTAAAACATGCTAATCTAATAGTAAACTTTTGATTAAATTTATTTGAATATTCATTTTTTTTATTAAATTGAACGTCACGGATTCTACGACCCAAACCATACATACATACAAAGTCGCTTTCGAAATTATATATTAGATTATAGAAACTCTTAAATAATTGAAATTAATAGTTCCAAATCTTTTTTATTTGAGAGGAAAAAAAATATTGCAAGTGATATTTTTAACTATCGGTGTTTTAGACATTTTATTTGGGTCTCTTCGGTGCTATACCATTATCATAAACATATAATAGAAAATCACTTCCCGTCTTCCCACATTACGATTCAGCACTAGTTTTCGCGCATACGTATAAATTTTGTTCATTGTGTGCGTAAATATTTCTGTTACGTAATCATTAATTGCTTATTAAGAGTGTTATGTGCGAAATGACTCGTAAACGAGTGTAATAGATTGCGCGCGATTACCGCGATTATTTACATATATACAAATACACGCTGAAGCGCGCTCCCGCTTATGATATTACTTATTTATTAACATTTGTGTCAATAGAAATATTCGATTTTTCGATATTGGACACGCGAATATATATATATATATATATATATATATATATATATATATATATATATATATATATATATATATATATATTGGAAGCAGAAATTTATGCTTTTACAATACATATTCAGGTAAATGTGTTTGTGTCTGGTGGCTTTTATCAATGTGTGTATGTATGCATATATAGGCGTTGTGAGTTTTAGAAAGCGGAACAGGCGGACTTGGCGTACAACTTGTGCGATTTTGTCGTTCGTTCGTTTTGTTCGTCAAACGCAACGCCATCGCTATATCGATTGCATTTTTGCGGTGAAATTCGCGCACTCTCCTCTTCTCAAAGCGTATGATTCGCGTCCCCACTCGAAAGGGGGAAAATTTGATTATTTTCGTCAATAGATATTGTCCATTGATCTGTCTGTAGGTTCATCGGGCGATTTTTTCCGGTCGTAGACCTTTTGTAGCGCCAGCAACCTAAACGTGTATGGTAGATTTATCGAACGTTTTTTAAGTTATTTCTATTAAGCATAATATGTTATGGAAACATTTTCTGCTAGTTCATGTATGTCATTATTTTGAATTGTTTTCTAATCAATAGATATCTTTTAAATCTATGAACAATTATCCAATGTTTGCACTGCACGTTGAACAGCTTGCATTAAAAAAAAAAAAAATTACGGGCGGTATAGCAATTTGCTTTGACGTATGATTTCGGGTAAGGAAGATGTACTTCTGTTGTTTGAAGTATATACAAATAACGATAAATTTCTTGTTTTTGGACTTCTATGTTGGAAATAGCAGGGTTGTGGAGTCGCTTCAGAATTTAACGCCCCCCGACTCCGACTTAATCTTATGATTCGACTCCGTTTTCAGTAAGATAGACTTTTCTTGCCAACTTATTAGTAATATAATAGCGATTTTCAAAATATAAACCATTAAAGGATTAAAAAAATATCACTACAAATTACTATTCAACCCAATTTATTGAATTATTTGTAATGAAATAATTCAATAAATAAAAAATAAGTACTTCATAGTGTATGTATTTATTTCATATACAAACAAATCAATTTAAAAAAAGTATGAGTCTGAGGAAACAATCGGTTTTGGCCATAATTTATCAAAATACGTGAAGTTCTACGATTTTGCTTATAATGTAATTTAAATTCATGTTTTTTTAATAAAGAAATTATAAAATTTCAATGTATTAGTGGATTTACTTCAATAACATTGGACTCTAGTTGACACATACCGTAATACTATTAATTAAATAATAAAACCTTTGAAAAATGGCAAAGTTTCAAAACGATCGGACAAATGTAGGATATATATAATATGCATATGCTGTCAGACCAATGAGCGAAGTGAAATATAGAAGAGCTTTGTAATAATAATTAGTAAAAAAGGAGTTCGTCGCTTGAAATGCTACGACTCCGACTCAGACTCCACAGCCCTGGTAAATAGTCCGATTTGTGCTGTTGATGCGCGCATGTTTGACGCTAGGTAGTATGCATGTGTTACAAGACAAGATTGTGTCGACAAGACTGTTAATATTTGCCTTGACCGAGGCCGTCGCGATAGTGACGGTTAGGGCAGGTCCGATCAGAGCTGTTTGTTTAGAAAACAAGGCTTTAACAGCTGATACCTTCTTAGTAAACCCTATGAACGGTTGGGACTCTTCGGCTGGGTAACGATTATGAATTGAGTGAAAGGTTTTTTTCTTGAATTATATATTTGTCATTTACATTTCACGTTTTAATAATTAATTTAATAGCATATTTTTTTTCTCAAAAATAAATCTTAAACTGATTATTTCATGTCTTGTCTATTTCTTCATATCCGTCTTATTTCTTTTAGTAAGTACACATTAGTCACGATGAAATCCAATGCATATATGCATTACATGTTTAAACATACAAAGTGTGATTTGTTTTCAAGTGCAAGACTTACAATACCTTCTAATAATGATTTGAATCGATGTAATTTTGCTTCTACATATGTATATATGTACATAGTTGAGTTCAATCCAATAACTGCTTTATATTATACGTACATGGGCGGTCGATTAGGCAGCTTAAGAAAATTGCACCCAATTATGCATGCGATGCGATGCGGCGCTTAAGCGTGTCACTCTGTTTCGCACGCATGTCACAGATACACAACTTCTGCTCTATGATTTTTCGATTTTACAAGACAGATGCACAACTCCTAGACTGACCGTCCCCCTGTTTTTCCCCACCTACTTCCTTTATGTGGTTAATTTTAATTAGAGCCGCTTACGCGGAATTGCGGAGAGTAATCTGCTTTTAAAGTCCGGGCGCACTAACCGGTCCGAAGCGGTCGCGCAGAAGTGCATGGACCACACATACACATATGTATGCACACAATAATGCGTTCTAAAAGTCGTTTGAGGACTTTTCTGCATGTGTATGTATTTGACTACATCGGCTGCTAAACTGCACGACCTTGACTGTAGAATATGTTGATTTGCTGTTTCATTATCGAATTGTTGGTTTTTTTTTTGGACCGAGATAATGGAGGAGTAAATTTGGCGTATGTTTTCAATGCGTACTAGACAAGACAGTAACTCTAAACCGGATTATGCGGGCTTGCAAACAATTGTAAGTGTGTTACGTCAGATTGCATATATAGTATTGTTCAAAGATAAAATTAGTAAATTAAAAACGTATTATATATGGGAATGTATAAAAGCTAGTGACATTAAGTTTATATTAAATGAAAGTGAAATAATCTATTAGTGAAGTAAAATATATATATGAGAGATAATGAGAGCATACAATTCAAATTTTATAAGATATAGTGTGAAAAAGATTATGTTACAGGCGTTTAAACAATTAAAATCCGACAAAACGAGTGGGTGGTGGAAAGTCAAACCTATAAGGCTATTAGCCACTGTCGTCGCTGAGCTGTCATCGGCGCCAAAATTTTTGCATTTTTAAACGTCTATTACAATTATTTTTCACCATTGTATGGCGGGATTGATTTAAATATCTATCGTTAAGTTTCAAAACGATCGGAAGAGTGTAGGAATTTCGCCTGAATCATTAGTGAATTGAAACATCTAATATATAATTTCTAAAGAGACTTTGTATGCAAGGTTTGGGTGGTAGAATCCGTGACGGATTTAGTAAGAAAAAAATGAATATTCAAATAAATTTAAATAAAAAACTATTCAAATAAATTTAATAAAATGTTTACTATTAGATTAGCCATGTTTAAGCTGTTTATATTACAAATACCGAGCAAAGCCGTGTAAAATCACTAGTATGTATATAAAGCCTTGTAATAACTTTTTAACCCGTGAGTCATCGCTTCGATCTTACACAAGATTCCAATGTAATTTTTCGTAAATGATTAAACTTAACTTACTTCAATGACATTAGCTTACTTCAATGTTAGCTAACCCACGTTTGTCGGTAATATATTAAAGCGGTCTAAAAAATGGAAGTGGTTCAAAATCACAAATTTTTGACAGGCAGGAATGTTACTAAAGTAACAGAGTAGAGCTAATATAAAAATCTCGTAAAAATCAATCAGCTCTAACCAAAAAGCCCCGATTTATGCTTTTGTTGATGAGTTGGGGGGTACTTATTGGTTATACGGGCGCATCTGAACATCGAGTACATTTTTTCTGTTTTAACATAATGTTGCGTGGACGTGAAGAGGGGGCTTCCAGAATCGGAGAAAGACGCAGGACCGTTGTAGAAGGTGTTTTTTCGTGTGCTGTCGTCGGCGCTCCAGGTAGGAATGGTTTCCAGACCGAGAGCGCCCCATATTACATACACATGTTAACTATTGGCCGATGAGTGGGGCGATCCCATTGGCCGTTACATACGGCTTATTCATTCGGCGAGGACATTTTGGCGCGAACGAGAGATCAGGTGATTAGCGCTCGTAAGCCATCGGTCCACGAGCGCCACCCACCTAATCTCTACGTTACAATAATTAGCACAATGTGCACGGTAAATTATCTAATTTTCACAATATATGTGGACTGTTAATAAAATCGTATCGTTGCGTGTGTATTTATTTATACTACAATGTATCCGGTCGTGTTATTCTCAGTGTGTAATTAATAGGTAAGTAGATATTGTTTTTGAATCCGCTAGTTCAGGTAGAAATGTTTCAAGTTATTGGGAATTTCCACTTGTTCCGAATCTTCCGCCGATCAGCTCAAATGCTTTCGTGTGAATCATGCGAAACGTCAGTTGCGAAATTAGCTGTGCACTCTGCAGAACAGTATACTGTATAAGTGCACGTTTATTTTTATTACATTTTGAATATATAGTCAACGACCGATCCTCTAAAAAAACTCGCACGTGTCATTTGAGTGGATGTAACGGATAGTGTTTGTGTGAATTTCTGTGATGAGGCCGCATTTTTTTCTAGTAGAAATGAGACGTGCGTACGTATTTATAGCGCTTAATCTAAATATGTTTTTCAGAATAGAATCGCCAAGGAAAATTGACAGTTATTTTATGTTTGTTTTTAAAATAGCTAAACATCGTCTGCAATGTCTTATGATAAATTGGAAAACAGGGGCTTCCACGATTTCGAACCTCATTGAAATTACATTGCGTGAATGCATCAACAATTTTTACTTTATCTATGTACTTAGTAACAATAGATGAAGTTTTGTGATCATGCGAAAATTCGAACTCGAGATTTTGACTGTTTCGAACTCAGAATCGATCACTGATCACGTTTTCATTATCTTGAAAAAATGAGGGGATTTTTGAACACTGTTAGTCCTATAGAACTGAAACTCAGTATCGGTTACTGAATTTCTTATCGAAACGACGCAAATTTTTAAGTTGACCGGAAATGCTTTTATGACACCTCCCCTTATAGGTGTCTTCTTTTTATTTAAGTTTTTAAATTAATTTTTCTCCCAAACGGCTAATCGAATCGGATTGAATTTTTTTTACATGTAATAACAAGCTAAGAAGAGTTAAGTAAAATTATAAATTTTCTACCCCAATATTTTTTCATAGTATTTAAGTTGTACTTTTACGAGAATAGAGGATTTTTGTTTTTCTCAGAAACTTTAATTTATTGAATTGAAATTTCATATCTAGAAGTTTAAGCTTAATTACCAAGTTATGTATAAAATTTGGTAAGCATCCGTCAACTGACAGTTTACTCTTGTCCGATTTTTCTTCCACTATATTTTCGACCCCTTAAGCATGTGTGGTCTTCACGAAAAAATTCAAGTATAATTCTTGTATCAATGTGATGAAAAAAAATTTTTTTATAGAAAATGCTGTCAGCTAATAATATTTCATAATGCTGTCGGAATGTGTGAATGTGTCTCTACGGTTCAATATCGAATTTTGTTTTTTGATCATATATTCCTCAAATACATAGATAAAGTCATGGGTTGGTCACATTAGAATTTTTTTTTATTTATCTACAAATTTATTATAAAATATTTAATTTAATTCTACTCGGAATTATTACTTGAGCTAAATTTGTTTTGTTTGTGTAGTTATAGATATGCGACAATTCCAATTTTTCTTCTCACAGCTATTGGTCCGTTTTATGATGACGTCACACTTTATTGTTATCGTATCCCATCTACATACTTATCTGGCTGCTCATTTATTTGTCACTCAACATTTTCCGTTTTACAGAAACAAACTATAGAATTCTGTTGCGACAGTGATTACGTGTTGATAAGCCGATATTGAAAGTGGTCAAGCTTATTACGTTTTTATAACTAAATTTCAATACAATAGGGATTCTATACTGAAATTTTTAATGCTGATTTTAAATAAAATCGTTGATTAATTTAAAAGTGAATTAATTCAACTTGAATCTCTCTTCTCATGTACCTTCGCTTGTACAAAATTGATTGCCGTGAAAAGGAATTGACGAGGGCAGGGGGGACAAATTCTTATGCAACTAGAAAAGTCTAATTTTGTAGAAAATCATATCAAGAATAAATTAATTTAAAAACCGACATCAAATAACGATTCCATTATTTGAAATTCGTCAAAATCAAAATGAAATAGGGTTACATGTACTTACTAATTTTTCAAACAATTTTTCAGGGCTCTGGAGTTGCTTCAATATTTACTGACTCCGACTCGATCTGACTTGATCAACTTTTCTTGACAACATATAAAATTGTTAGTATTAAAAATTATAGCGATTTTTAAAGTATAAAAAAATTAAAGGAATTAAAAATTTACGTGTAACCCAATTTTTTGAATTATTAGTAACGAAATAGATATAAATTAAAAGTAAATATATTCATAGTGTATATGTATGTTTTTCGTACGCAAAACAATCTAATAAAAGGAATTGGAGTAAAAATGAGAAAAAAAAAATACTCATGAGAAGAAGGAAACAATCGGTTTTGGCCACAATTCATCAAAATACGTGCAATATTATTTCTAATGCGAATTAAATTCAAGATTTTTTGAAAGACATTTAAAATTGAAACGAATTGACAAAAACTAGAATCTCCATTAAAATTGGAGATTCTAGTTGACACTCGTAATACTATCGGGAGTCGGGAGTCAGTTGATATTTTAGCACAGCCCTGAAATATTTTCAATGTATATATGCTTATGTATACTTCTGGATGAAATATACATGCTTACATATACTTCTGGATGAAATCTTAAGAATTGCCGATAACAATTCAGAGTAGGACTACAGAAATACTTCTTAATGGAATTTTTATATAATTAAAATATCCCACATCGACAGCCTTTTTTTTAATCTTGACTGAGTCGGTTTTTGATGATTAAAAATTCTAAAATAAACCGCCCCCCCCCCCTTCCAAAAAAGGACCTGGTTTCGCTCTCGACGGCATTGATTACCGCTTGCATGTATGTAAGCCGTTTCTTTCGAACAGTTTCTAGCTATGTCTTCTTTGCTTGTCATGTATTTAATAGACTAGTGTTTTGTTGGACTTCTCTGTAGGGAAGATATGTAGATACATAGTAGATCTATGTAAATGATGATTCGTAATGAAATATCGATAGATTATCTTTCCGACATTGATTTCATGTCTAAGCTTGCCCTCCTCTGCACATAATTCCCATTTAGTTGATCGTCGATATCTCTTTGGTTGACTTTGTTGATATAATTGATCGAGCGTACAGTTTTGGCAGCTGTCCAAAGGGTAAGGTGTTGTGTTGTGCGCACAAACGCAAGCAAGAGTTGCATTCTCGTATGCACTTGTGCATCTGTCGGTCCACCTTTCTTCTCGTTGATGTACCCCTGGCTCGTGACCCAGTTGTCGCCCGGTTTTCGGCGTCCGCGGCGACCTTGCCTCGCCAGAAGCTCTCACCTTTGGCACGCGGACGCCCGGATTAAATCATCGTCAATGGTCAATGATTATCGAATGGTATTATTTGATATGAAATGTGCATTTGTGTTTGTTATCTCGCTGTCGATAGTTCGGAGTTGCGACTCTTTTATATCACTGTTGATGTATTATTGACTGTATTACTATCTGTCCGCTAGGAAAATTTAGTGTTTAAATTCGCTCATCCCCTTACATGCGTTTTTTTTAAACATTTTTATTGCCATTTACAGTTTGATCAAGAAGTTTCATGTTGAGGGACATGGAAAATTTTGCGATTATATTACGAATGCTGTATTCGCTGGTGGTTTCGATCCGATTTAGGATTGGGGCTGGTGTGTTGAGATGAAGTTCTATCATGTGTTTTTCGTTCGGATTTTTTTCACTGATTATCGTCACGGTCGCGTCGCGTTTTTGTAGATTTTTTATTTTATCTACATACATATTGTTGTAAGAGATATTGTTTTAGTTACGTTTTTTTGATTTTATTTTTATAATGTATCAGACGCCACTGTTCGGATGTTTCGAAAGCGCTTTTTGCTTCTTATCAATTGAGTGTAGGACTTGCAATCGTAGATAAAAGTGGATTTCCGAAGATCGATTTCTAAATGTACTAAATTAAATTTGATTCGTTCTTCCACTAAAAGCCTACATTTTGTTTGCTGTATAAAATGTAAAGTACATACATATAATTGAATTTCCCGTAATGTTATCCAAATCTGAGAATCTGATATGTTTTTAATCGGTCTCCGTGACGAGCCAGAATGTAAAAATGACAGAAAATGCAAATATCGGAAGGCAAAGATCGAAAATCGAAAGATCTTAAGTCGAAAGATCAAAAAAAAAAAAGTGCGCGCGCAGAATACGGGAGGAAAAGTCTGTTCCTTTTGTTCTTGTTGTACCCTGCTCGCGCAAATTAAGTGAGTATGTACCGTTTACCATGCACCCTTTTTTTTATCTTTTGACTTAAGATCTTTCGATTTTCGATCTTTGCCTTCCGATATTTGTGTTTTTGTAATTTAACATTCTGGCTCGTCACGTAGACCCGTTTTTAATATATAATATGTTTTAATGGAAATTTATTTATTTATTGAAAAATCAACAGACAATAGATGTAGAAATGCATAAAAATAAAGAATAAATGTAACAAAATCAAATAATATCTGAGCCCAATTATAGATTTTTACAAATTACATGAAATGGTATATAGAGACAAACAAATGAAAAAGAAAAAAAAATAAAACCAAAACATGACTAAATATAACAGTACGTAACTAAACATAAAGTTATATAATATTGGATAAAGATTATATAATAGAAAATGGATCAATTAATCAAGACTCTCCTGATGGCAGTCCTGAATTGATGCAAGGAAATACCGTTAAACATACGATAAACACGCTTTAGATAGGAATACTTTAGGCAATTAATTGGTTTTGAAAGGATTAAGTGAAAAGAGTGCAACGTGTTTAGACTACCTAACTGGGATCCTGAAACCAACCTTACTCAGTAAATCGGGACCATCAAGGAGAAATTTTATGTAAGCTTAATTTAAAATGAAATCAATCGCACCGAAATTTAACATTTTTATTTATGATCCCACAGGTTTCTTATTTTCTTATCTACATAAAATTATGTTTTAGAAAACCAGTTGTGCATTGTTGTTACTTCGGTTGATTTCGAAAGAGCAGTTAACTGGGTGCACTCCAGCACTTAAATTCTTTAGATCTTATCTTGACTAGAGATAATAATTCGGCACTGTTTACTTCCTAAAGCACATCTGCTCGTTGCACCGGTATCTTAGTCAAATATTATCGCATATTTTTGTTACGATGCCGACTTTCTAACGATTTTGAAGTTTTACTAACATGATCCGTACTTCTTACACCTGATATGTGCAATCGTATATCTGAAGGATGATAAAAAGTGAACTTTGCGGTAAAAACTGCCGGTTTTAATAACTCGTTTTTTACTATTGTTCTTTGCGATTACGGTTTCGCCAGTGAAATTCTTTGTCCTGTCGGTATTTTAAGGTGTTTTTTTTAATATATTTTAAGTTTTGATGTGTATTTATTTATGGTTCTCGTTTTCGATCCATAGATCGCATCTAATTTTCATTCGTCAACGACTTGACATTGAGATTAAATTAATCATTGCCGTGAGCGTGCGTTTAATGCTGTTAACAGAGCGTCTTGGGGGCGTTTTGGCGCGATAAGGAATATATATTGACAATTGAAGAGGAAATTTTTTTATGCACGCGTACATTAATTGTGTCGAAAGCGTATATTTTGATGTTCACGAATTTTTACTTTTATTATACTATTTTTTTATTTTAGGTGTGATAAGATTTGTTACATTTCACGAGTATGAAAGTAGACTCGAATTTTGACACGCGTGACGTCATCTGCGAATGCAGTGACGTCACACAGTATTGCTTTTTTTTGTGTGAATTTGACTTATCTATCAAAATTTTACCAATGAAAGATACGAAGTATGATATGGCAAATTAATTAATTTAAAATAAATAAAAATACTGATGAGTACAATTTAACTTTCTTCGTTAGGTAGGTGTTTTACTTTCTACGTATTATTTTGAGATAAGTTAATATAAATATTAATGATTAAATTAAGCTAGTTCTTAGTTATTAAGCGCTAGTCCTATTTATTAAGCTGTAAGTAACATATGACAATTGAGAGAGACGATGCTATAGAATTTTTCCATTTATTATTATGAATTTGGTACATACAACGTTATTATGGCACTTTAAATGTTTTTTTTTCTTTTTGTTTTATTTTCCTAATATCTAAGATTGATTGATTGCTTATTGAATGATTATAATACCTCGCAGAAGAATTTTAGTCTATTTATAAATTTTGCAAAAATTAATTTATGCATTATTTATTTATTTAAGTCTCCTGAAAACTTGATTTTTGTGGTACTAGAAACTTTATGGTTTTTTACCCCTCATATGTTTCGAATTTTAATATTTCGATTTATTAATCGGTGTCCTGGACAATAATTTTTATGAATACTGTTGATTCTAATTCTGGAAACAAATGTCGATGCATGCCGTTGATTATCTTGTTTAGTGTCTAAACGGAGATCAAATCCATGTTTCATTGATCTTTTTTGATCAATGTGTAAGTAAATTTTTAAAATTTGGAATAGGCGGAAGTTTGTTTTTATGTTGTTTTTCGGCTGCTGGCGAAATGAGTGTCGGATGAATCAATTTTGCAGAATTATGTCTAAATGTCGCCCGAGTATTGTTCAAACGTTCATGAAATTGACAGATGAAAATAGTGTACATCGTCATATTATTGTTCTAGACATATTCGACACTTTTTGACAGCATATTTTGCATTATTTCTTAGTACTGGTTTCTAGGTGCCGCTCCCCATTTGTCCAAATTGAACTGTTGCAATTTTGTCGAACGGACGCAAACGTCAATTTTAATCATAAAAACGAAACCAGTCCTTGCACGGACATTAATGTCATCATTGGAAGATTGGAATTGTACCCATCGATGAACCGTTTTATTTTTAGCATCAATGTTCACCTGTACACGTAGGAGTAAAAACCAGCTGGTTGTGATAATGTGTGTTTGTCTGGGTATGGTGCATATCACATGTATGCGAATGCATAGATTATTCTGTTGTGCATCGTTATGTTTATTGGATTAGGTCTATACTGGTGTATATATACATAATGTGTGCAACTATTGCAGTTGATTTAAGTGTTTTTGACGATTTTCACTGTATGCAAATTATTTACTACCACTATCGGGTCAGATATTCATATTCATGCAAAAGTGCTGTTTATTCGGTTATATTGTGTATATGTATGTAGCGCTTTGCGGTTTTTATTATTTTATTTTGTAGATAGGTAGTTGTCTGTCTTTAGTAAGCGTGTGTGTGTGTGTGTGTGTGTGTGTCGATGAGTGGTTTGATTTGCTTAGGAAATAGTTAATGGCTTTGTGCTTAACACGTTCAATCTTCAAGGTGTTAATAATACATTTGCTTATGTCGCTTCTTAGAATTGATTTATTTTGTTCTAATGAATAATTATAGGTGTTATTATAACCAAGTGCAATTATGTGTATGCACTTTTGTGCATTCTATTTCTATTATTGAACAGTTGAAAGTTAAAATGTTGGTGTATGTAATAATGACAGATGTGCTTCATGTTTCTGGAGTTAACATTATTTCCTTAAAATTTCTGTCGACGGTACCAAAAACCATATGATTGGATATCCCTTTTACATATAGGCGAATAAGAAATACATAACTATGACAAATTCAAATTTGTATAATGTATTTGCTAGTTTTTATGGATGAGTGATTAAAAAGTGTCTTTTATCTTATAATGAAATGAGAATATATTGAAAAGTTTCTGCATAAGCAGTGTATGCAGTTTTAAAACCTTATTTACATAATTTTGAATCTATTGATGTATAATATGTTAGCATTATATCTATATAAGCTTATTTGCAGGGAAATCAACCTTTATATAATGCTCCTTGTAAATGTATTCTGTCAACACCTTATTTTGAAAATTATTTACTAGGTATTGATTCGTTAATTTTGAAGAATGCTTTACAAGTAGAGCTATGTCTGATCAAATCATCAGTTTATAAGTATATAAAAATAATTTCAAGTTGCACTGTTCACCAGTTTGAGGTTATATATAGCATTGTTTCAGTGTGTATAATAATGTACATCCATAATGTCAGATGGAATAGAAGAGGTTAATTCTTCATTTATTGTTAAATATCTTCTTCTCCCAGTGTTTTTATCATGTTTGCAATGATGATTTTGTTGACTGCCGCCTGGAACATTGTAGTGGTACTCTGGTTGAAACATTGCTTCAACGTTTTTTTTCGTCAGGACGTCCTTTTTCTTCCGGGCCTCTCCTTCCGTAGATCTACCCTTGAATAATGAGATGCAGGAGTTTATATGTCAGCATAACGTGACGAAAGTATTAAAGTTTTCGTCTATTGATAGTCTCGACGATTTCTTTCGTTCGAGACAACACATTTTCCAATATAGAATCAAATATCGGTACTTGTTTGATATCGATTAAAATAAATTATATTATATTACTTTCAAACCACCAACGAGTTTGTAAAGAATACAAAACAATCCTTGTATTACTCCGTTTATATTTGACATTCGTAACCTCAAAACGTGTGGTAAATTTGACAGTTACTGCAACAAATAGGTGATCAGAATGTTGCTCATCACGATTTGATTAACTGATTTAATCTTGAAATTGAATAAATTTATATAGGTTTGGTAAATTGTACAAAGCTTGAAATTTAATATTTGTGTCTGCACAATCTTCGAAAATAAAGCATTTTTGGTTCGCTGGACTCTGCCGTCGATATGTCATTGTAGGCTTTTTTCATTCAATAAAATATTAATTTTTCATTGTTTCGCGTGTTATATCCGAACAGTTTGTCAAAAATCTATTTGGTTCGTTAGTTAGTATAAGTTTATTGTTGGATCATATTCCGAGAAAGTGACGTTTGAAAAGTAGATCGCGGCGCTCTCTGGTGGCGTGCGATGTGAAACTCGTTTGACAGTCAGCGGCCATACTGTTTTTTTTATACTAACTCGCGTTTGACGTAAGATATTTGTTGTTGTTTATATTTGACACTAACAATATTCATCGTTGACAATGCATCGTTTTGAATGTCAAAATTGTGCACCAAAAAGCGTCGTTTTATGTCCATGGTCAATATAAAGCGGTTGTCCAATTCAGTGTTTCCGTAAACGGTACGTACTATTATTACGTACGATATTAGGGTTGTCACTCGTGAAGCTCAATTTAATTTTAGTTTCCGTATGTTATTTTTTTTTAGTTAATTGGGCATTAATATTACATCAGGAAAAAACGTTATTTTCTATATAAATCGTTATTTTGTATATAAAGTATTAATCGGAGTTAGTAAATATTTTTTTTTACATAACATTTAAATATATTTTTATATTATATAATAAACATTTAAATCATTGCTTTCTCATTTTTTATATTTCATAATTTATTTATATACTTTTTTTTTTTAAATATCTTCTATATATTGAAAAAAAAAATCATTGGAAAAATAGTAATATAAAATAATAAAATAAATAAGAATTGTAATTTTTTGGGAATAAAAAAAAATATTGTAAAAAAAGACGCGAGTTAAAGAAATGACGACATGGCTGGAAAGGGGGTGTGATAATGGTAGGTTAGGCGGTGCGCTCGTCTTCAGCTTCAGTTGAGTGCGCGCCGCCCGGGAGGAAGGACCTACCACACCCCTGTGTTCCTCGCCAGTTCGTTTGTGCAAGTTGTCAGTGTGAAGTTGACGAGTTGTGTTTGTGTTTTTATTCAAAGTACTTTTGTGGTTCATTTTGCTTCAACCTGCTGTGTTCCTTAAACTATTGTATCGCAAGGAAGTAGAAAGCTGTGAAACTTGATGTGTGTCGTCTCCTTATAACTGAAAATCGCTGACCACGTGTTTTTTGAGGTTTTTATTGATAGTTTCACTTTTTAATTAAAAACCCAATTGTGTACTTGTGGTTCATCCTGCTTTGTGCTCCTTAAACTTTTGTATCTCAAGGAAGTAGGAAGCTGTGAATCCCAACGTATGACGTGTCCTTTCATAGCACAATCGCTGACCCCGTGTTTTTAAGGTTTTTCTCTGATAGTTTTTCATTTTAATCTTAAAACTCAGTTGTGCTAGTTGCAAATTATTTATTTCGCTACTCTATATATAATATAAATTTACTATAAAAATGGGATATGGAAATGTATCGAATGTGGCGCCACCATGCGGTCACAATAGCGAACCTCGCACGCTCATCGACGAGAAATGTCAAATTTTGGCGCGTAATCCTTTGGACAACCAAATGGTGACATTTCCCAATGAATACCGCATGCTCCTAATTGAGGGGTTAAAGCCATTGAGCGAGTTAATGGAATACAGATTTAAGATGAAGAGACTTGATGGGGAAGATGCTAGATTGAGAAAACGGCCTGAACAACAGAGACCTTTTGAACGTCAGCTTAATGGGCCGCGACATGAAGTTAAACCTTTAGAATACCAAATTGGGCATCAGCGGAGACCTCTAGATCCACAGAGACCCATCGAGCAACATAGGCCTGTTGAACAACGGAGGCATTTAGACCGACTTGGGCAGACTTTACAACAAAAGCCTTTCGAGAGTCAGATTGAGTCTCACCAGAAGCCAGTTAAACTTCACACAAATTCAAGTGAAATACAAGAAAACCCAGCAAAGAGATGTTGTAATGGGATATCTTCTTTGGAAATACCTCGCCCTAGAAATGGTGCACCAATTTGCAGATTGCAGCAGACACAGCCGAAAAAGTCATTACAAATCGCCCCCCAAAAAATTGAAGATCCAAATATTCTGTATGACCGTCCCGGTCGTCCTGCTGATATACGTAATTTCAGCGTCAGCACTTCCGAATATTTACTCAAAGGATGTAGGCCTGGAGATTATTGGTGCGAGTGGCTCATAAAAGATTCGCGCAAGTCCGAAAAACCACGAATTCCGGCGGAAAATATATATGCTAGATTGTAAGCTATTGTCTTTTTTCTTCTTTTTTTTTTCTTTTTCTTTTAAATATAGTTAGTATTAGGAAATTGAATTCAAAAGGATCATTTAATAGGTATAGAAGAATAGATTTTGCGACCTCTTTACTACTGGACACTATAAGACTGCTGACAGCTAAGCTGGATATTGGACTTCTAATTTAGGTACAAATGATATTTTTATTAGTCAACCTTGGATTTTTCTGGTGGTTTATTAATATTACTATTGAAATTTTTGATATGCGCACACTATTACACATATTCATCATTATTCCATTCCAACATTTCTTTCTGATAAGATAAGATAGTATCGAATGCTTCTTATAAACACTGCTTATCAATATTGCTTTTTAATCTTGATACATATTCGTATATTTCTTGAATAGCAGAAAATCATCTTAATTTCCATTCAGTCCCATTACACAACCTCACATGTTAGCATTTAAATATATGTAGTATTATTTTTATCATCTTGTATATTATTTGTATGTTGATATTTTCACGTTTTACTAAATCCTATTTTTTCTTTTCTTTCACAGTGTTGAGCGAGATACTCTGCGCGAGAGGGAGCGGCAAGCCCGCGCGCAGATGTCCTCGCAAGGGTCGGAATGCGCACAGGAATGCGTGCCCATGTTTAGGCCGCCAGTGAAAGTGAGTATATTTTTTTACCTTTTGATATTGTTAAATATAAAAAGTATGCGAATAAATTTAATCTAACTTTTTTTTTGTCTTAGGTAAACCCGGACCGAGTAACCCAGCAAATACAGAGCAAATTAGGTGTATTCAATACTGTTAAACATCTACTTGACGATCCCAAATCTTCTATCGGCGTATATGGCGAGCCTGCTAGCCCAGCTCCAGGTAATATAAAATAAACATTTCATTATGATTTTTCATAATAAAATATATAAATGTTATCCTTTATTAATAATTTTTTTTTACAGGCGGACCTTCTCAAATTGGTGAATTCAAGAAACCTCATTACACTTCCTCGCAGAATGGACGGTCACACCAAAGACCCCAACATTATGGCAAGGTGAGTGTCATTTAATTTTTGGTTGTTTTCTGCCTCTCAACATTATCTATTTATACATAGCTTGCATTCATTTAGAATATTATTCATTTTCAATTTTGTATTTTTCTCTGAAAGTTTCCCGAAGGGATGCCTGTGGGGGTACATAACAGGGCTCCACCTACCAAATTGTATAATGATAAGACGCCTCCTGTAAGTATATTTTTATGTATACATTTTCGTATATTCATATTATATAAACGGGTCGATCATTTCTTGATATCGAAAAATATTACCCTATTCAGAATACCATGTTGACAAATGTTTAGATATCCAGGAATTCACATACAATTATTTACAGGTGAACCCCCTTGTATGTGAACTATTAAGTTTATTGAGGAATTAATAGTTTTATTAGGAACTTTATTTTTTTTAACTAATCCTTCACATTTCCTATGTACTGTAATATTTCTGTTTATTAATTATATTTTTTATTTTGTCTACAGAGTGCATTGGATCCTTGCGGTGTTTTTTACAACGTCGAGAATATCATTAAGGTGAGTTTCTAGTTGCTTAATGTTCATCCATTTCATTATGAACATACATATACTAATTGTGATCTTTATTGTTTTTTATAGGAGATGAAATCCCTTCCTATTGCTGCACCATTGACTGCGATTGCTGCCACACCCAGAAAAGAATCTGTCCCCAGATTCAATTTCAACGTCCCTCCATTATTAAAGGTATGTTTTTAATTCTTTTTACGTATTCTTTTGATTTTGTTATGCATAATGATTGTGATAACAAATTAAAAAATTACATAATATACATTTATTTTTCCTCATTTTTGATTTTTTTTTTATATTTACAGCCAATTGAAAATTCTTCGCAGTCAAATTCCTTCCCCGAACCAATACAAGGTGCACACACCAAGAGTCGTAAGTTATTTTAATTCCTTGCTTTTTTCCATTACTAATTTTAAAATAAATAGATTTTATAATAAATATATTGATATGTTGTTACTTACGATATATCGCTGTAACTGACTCAATGACAATAGTTAGTAATATATTATTAATTGAAACAAATTAGAATAGTACTTCTTTTAATTTTAGTATTTTGGTTTATTCTTATTTTCAAAAATAAATTATTTTTATTTAACGTTCATTTTTACTCGATTATTAATAATAATTTTTGTTTTGTAGTTAATATAATAGAAAAATGGTTGGTTTTTACGGTTAGTCAAATTACGACAGGTGATGGGTACAATTTTTTACTTTAATTTATGTTAAGTTTACTTTTATAAAACATCCATTTTCACTCAATTGTAAATGGAACTTTTTATTGCACATAATATATGTGGCTAATGCCGTTTTTACGTTTATTCAAATTATATTAGTTGTTAGGTATAAATGTTGACTTTTTGTCAGTTTACGTGTATGTAAAAAGAAAAGTTAGTTTAAATTTATTATTCATCAGTCATCCATTTTTATATATTGCCAAATTTTAATATTTTAGGTATTTTGTACAATTTTAACATTTTGTCATACTACTCGTATGTACGAAGAGAAGTTAGCTTAAGTTTATTTTTTAACAGACATCCATTTTTATATATTGCCAAATTTTAATGTTTTAGGTTTTTTGTACAATATTGACATTTTGTCATATTACTCGTATGTACATAGAAAAGTTAGCTTCAGTTAATTATTTATCAGACATCCATTTTTATATTTTAGGTTTTGTGTACAATTTTGACATTTTGTCATACTACTCGTATGTACGAAGAAAAGTTAGCTTAAGTTTATTTTTTAACAGACATCCATTTTTATATATTGCCAAATTTTAATGTTTTAGGTTTTGTGTACAAAATTGACATTTTGTCATGCTACGTGTATGAATAAAGAAAAGTTAGCTTAAGTTTATTATTTATCAGACATCCATTTTTATATATTGCCAAATTTAATGTTTTAGGTTTTTTGTACAATATTGACATTTTGTCATATTACTCGTATGTACAAAGAAAAGTTAGCTTCAGGTAATTATTTATCAGACATCCATTTTTATATTATATGTATATTGCCAAATTTTTATATTTTAGGTTTTGTGTACAATATTGACATTTTGTCATACTACTCGTATGTACAAAGAATAGTTAGCTTAAGTTTATTATTTATCAGACATCCATTTTTATATATAGCCGAATTTTAATGTTTTAGGTTTTGTGTACAACATTGACATTTTGTCATACTACGTGTATGAACAAAGAAAAGTTAGCTTAAGTTTATTATTTTTCAGACATCCATTTTTATATATTGTCAAATTTTAATATTTTAATACGCTAGGTACAATAAAGTAGCATTTAAATTTTACTAGGCCTTTGTGGATATAATTTTCATGTTTTAATACTGTATTTATTTTTTTATGATGAAATTTAAATTAACATTCGGCAGCATTTCGCATTTGGGAGTATGTATATTATCATGTATGTATGTATGATATACATATTAATATTAAGAAAATCCACTACTATCTGATCATCTAAGGGAATTTCATTTTATGAAATTATTTATCATCAGATTACATCCACTTATAATACATCCAAGTAACGTATTTTAAAGTAATGTATTGTTGTTAAATATGTGCTTTTATATGTCGTAGAGCAATGGTTATTTTAGAATAAGTGTATGATTACGAATCGTTTGATAACTGTTAATCCATAGGGAGGGAGGGAAGGAAGGGAAATCGTTTATAAAGTAGGAGTAAAAACAGTCAGTAGTCCCCTCCCATTGCCTGCCCTACGTCACGTACGCCATGTGACGTCACACCTACGTCACGTGGCTTACACTACACTCTACAGCCAAACTGTTGCTGTTACGTGTGGCCGTATTATGGAAACACGCTCGATGTTTATTTATGACTTTTTCTCGTAAACATTGTATAACGCTCTTCTGTGGACACCTTACCGGTTACTTTAGAACCATGTTGTTTGATGGCTCGACACTTGTATATTATATCTTGTTTTACGCCTTTTTCCTCTTTTTTTACAATTCAAACAAAAAGCAGTGATGCGCGGTTTGATCTGGTGTTATTTAGCCCAGACAGTCGTTTTGTCTCCAACGGAAAGGTCCCTCAGACGGTTCGTTGGAGGGGTGGTGGCCTCGTGTTGAGGGTCTTGGGGGTCGAAGTTCATTTTAACCCCTAAGACGGATTTTTACAGGTAAGTATAATCTATTTTTATTATTACATACCTCCTTTACGTTTACAATTCAGGAAAAAGTTTGCCTCTTATCCGATCGTTTTCATACTTTGCCATATTGCTCATTTTGGTCATCAATACAAGCAAATGGATCGTCCGCCATTACGATAGAGATAAAAACAAGTCCGAAAATTTTTAATGTCAGTGACATCTCGTAGTCATTAATTTTATACATAGATGCCGGTAGTAAAATAAAATTATTGGCATTTTTATTCAAAATAATAATTTTATATACAAATTATGTATAGAAGAGGTATGTTTTTTAAAAAAAAAATTTATGTTTTGTTTTTTTTGAAAAAGGAACTAGGTGTGAAATTATAGTTTTATCTGATGACTAAATGTATGGTCTCTCTCGCGTTGTACATATTTAGTTTTGAATAGTAGTTTATTATTAATTTTTTTTTGATTGGATAGTATTTTTTTTAAGAGTAGTTGATTGCATATATTTTTATTTTGATTCGGTTAAATGTATGTCCGGGGTGGTCAATTTTAAGGTGTATTGGTACGGCGGACTATAAGTTAAAAATTAATAAAATTACATATGTAAACAGTATAATAAATGGCAATCACGATCATATTAAAGTAGTTGCAACTTGTCTTCGTCAATTGTCCATGTAGCAGTAGTAGTACATAAAATTGTTTCTTGCGAGTGCATCATGTCTTCGACGTGAAGCGTTTCGAATATAGCTGATATGAATTTTATAAATGTACTATGCATAGTCTAATCAAATTCTTCTTTTAATACTACTCCAGCCCACATGTGTGTGAAATTTTGGCCAAACTTGTACATATGCATGTGTATACATGTATATAAACTTATTTATTATACTTATATAAATTTGAAATTAAAATGAATTTGGCAGTATTTTGTGATTAATAGAGACTAGGTACCAGGTAAATTCAACAGGAAAATCAGATGAATTGGCAAACTGAAGCTTTGACTTGAGTCACAAATATCCAAATCTGACCAGCAGTTCCACAGAAATATTTTAAATTATTCAATTTTCACTATATATAAAAGCTTGGAGCGCTAAGACATTTCTATATTGACAATTTAAAAGTTAAAAGTTACCTGTACGTACAACACCTGTTGGCTGGTGGAAGAAGTTGTCCACACACTCGGACTTGGCCGTAACACATCGATAAACGCGCTGAGCATTTCAATATTTTTAAACTATATTAAACATCACAATAGATGATAAAATAGTAGAAGTAGTCGATATTTATTTATATTTAGGAAAAATAATAGACATGTCCCGTAGTAATGAAGAAAAAAAGCAATTTAGAATGGAGTGCATTTGAACGAATGAATGCGTTTTTGAATAAAAAATTTCATTTTGCCTCAAGAAAAAGATCTTCGATCAATGCTTTTCTACAGTGATGACGTATGGATTTGAAACTTGGACATTGAATACCAAAATGCTGCACAAAGTCCAATGCACTCAATGAAGTATGGGACGCTGTATGCCTGGCATAACGGAGATGGAAGTGGACATGATGGAAAGACAGGAAGTGGAATACGTGGGTGAGAAGTATGACAAGGGTAATGGCTATAGTGGATAGAGTGAAGATATTGAAATGGCAATGGGCGGACCACGTGGCTAGGAGAATGGACGAAAGGTGGACAAAAAGGTACCCGAGAGAATGCATAAGGTTAAAATGAGAATGCATTAGGAAATTGTGTGGGGTGAGATGGATGAGAGTTGCGCAAAACATAGACGAGTGGAAGCGTGTTGGAGAGACCTTCATCCAGCAGTGGATGGTGAATGTCTGTAGATGATTATTTAATCTATTAGTGAATTGAACATGAACAAATTTTACATGTGTCAAATTATTTTATTGAAACTAACTTAGTATTATAATTTAATATGTGAGGATGTGTGTAAGTGGCGCGCATGTCTTCTGAAAAACCAAATGTCATTTCGTCGATCTGACGGAAGATTTTGATTTCAAATTATTTCCTTGATAATAAAATTTCTCTAGCGCCATGTCGGAGACAATTGTACTGTTAGCTAACTTCCTTATATTAGTTCTGGTCAGCAGCAGTATGATTCTTTTCAGTCGAGATCAATCGAACCGGGGCTCAAACCCGAAACTTTTCAGTCCAAAAGTATGGAAAGCTGTATGCTCGTTGTAACGAGGGGATATATGAAACGGTATACATGAGTAATAAGTATGACACGAGTAGTTAATATAGTGCAGAGAGTAAAGAGATTGGAATGGTAATGGGCCGGGCACGCTTGAAGAATGGACGAAAGATGTGCTCGAATGGTATCCGAAAGAGTTCAAAAGTGTGCATGGAACACCACAAGGGTGATGGATGAATAAAAGCGCAAACACACTAGATCGAACGGCATGGAAAGTTTTTTTAAGTCATTAATTCGGACGATCTTAATTTTTCGACAAGTTTCTTTAAATGTTAGAATCACCGTTATCCGACAAGCACCAGACAGACAGAACCACAGATTAACTGGATGGCTGCTTTAAACGCAGTTCTCGACTTCACGAATGATAGATTGCACATCAGATGACGAGTAACCCTTCGATGTGCACAGATGCAATTATTAAAATTGAGTTGGATCTTTCTGGCAAGTTTAATAAGGCAAAATTCGGAATTAAAGTATCAGAAGCACAGAACGTATACAGTGTAGGTATGTCGGGACTTCGGGTAGATTTCGCTTAGTGTAAGTGCGAGCAGTGCGCACGCATAAGGTACACGTGTTGCACTGCTCACACTAAGTGAAATCTGTGGTTCAGTTCGTCTGGCGATTGTCGATCGTTTGCACCAAACCCATTTTTTTTTAAATATGTAGTTTTGCACAATTAAAAAAAAACACCCAAAAAAGCACCCAGGTCAAAACGCAGTTTTTGGAGTGTATTTCATCCTAGGTTTGACACTGATTCCCAAATTTTGAAGAAATGTAGGAGAAACTTCTTGAAATAATAAGATCGTACGAATTAACACTAACGATACGCCCATCGCAGCTGAATTTTAAAATCTCGAATCGTTTTGTGGAAAAATGTTGGGAGTCGGAATTGCGTTTTTTATTTATTTTTAGACTCCAGCCCCGATAACTAGACCGACGTTGACTTGGTGCTCTTTCGATAACAATAGGCCTTTATATTAGTTAACAAAGCAAGAGACCAAAAAAGCATGGTTGACGATAAGCATGATCTCTTGCTTTGTGGGACAATAGTGAGATTTCGGGCTGATTTTGTTCAGTTGTTTGTTAAGCTCTGTAGCAGTAGGATCTCATTGAAATAGGCTCTACTAGTGAAATTGTGTGGTAGTATTAGTTCGACAAAGTCCGAACATCTGTATGTGCACGTGCTAGATGTTCGGACCAGCCTCACTCATTGAAAAACAGGGCCGTACACCGTATTCTTTTTTAAAACTAATTATTACTTTATCTACATTGAAGTAGTATGCATAGAATTGCTCTCAGCCCCTAAAAATGTTGCCACAAAAAATCCGTGTGCCAGGAGATGTCAGCTGTTTTGTCCAGTTGTTGTAACTTACAACTTGTAAGGGACGATCACTTCCACGAATTTTATAAATTATAACCATTGATGTATAATGTATAGAATAGTCATTCCTAACAAATGTATCGCTTAAAAGCGAGCCATCGAAGAGAGATACGGAAAGTCAGAAGAGAGACAAAAGAGTGAGGAAAAAAAATTATAACTTATAATTCAATTCTGACTCCAACTTGAACGAATTTAGTAAGGTAAACTTTTCTTGCCGACGTATAAAATTGTTAGTGATGAAAATAATAACGATATTTAAAATATAAAAAAAATTAAAGGATTTAAAAAATCACTAAAAATTGACATGTAACTAAATTATTGGAATTACTAGTGTACTTCCTGATGACATATCATCGCATGGGTGTAGGCATATTAAGTTATTAAATAAAAAAAATTAAAAGAAATGTGTCATCGGTCATGAGTTTCGATCCCTCACGCGGTCCAATTCTTTTCAAATGTCTTTTAAATTTTTTTCAATTTAATATTTATATTTAATTGTTTAATGTGAAAAACAATGGTACTTCAGTTTGATCATTTTAATCATACTTTCAATTTTATCTGCAACATTAAAGATCATTATCGAGTTGTTCTCAAGTTTCAAATTCAAGTTATTTATTTATTGGAGCGCTAACGCGGTTAATTTAAAAATGCACTCCAATATCTATGCCGGATCTGAAGAAAACCTATCGATTGCCAGATTTTCGATCATCAACTGTACATATTGACGTCGGCGATGACTAATTATGATAATGTTAATTAATTATATAAAAAAATATCTCAATTTTTATGATTGTAAAATCATTCATTCCTGCATGTCCGCCATTACTGATTTTGTTTCGCGTACCACTAAGTGGTACGCATACCACAGGTTGGGAACCGCTGATATATATGTGCTGACTGCTGATATATACATATGTGTGTGTATGACTTTCATACACAAACAAAACAATTTAAAAAAAAAAGAAGACAGGAAATAATCTGTTTTGTCTACAACACATAAAAAATCGTGCAATTCATAGGTTTCATTTATAATGTAATTTAAATTCATGATTTTTATAAATTCTAAATTAATAGTGGATTTACTTCAATAAAATTGAAGACTCAAGTTGGCACATAGCGTGATAAATAAAATATTAAAAAAAAAGAGTCGGAGTCCGTTGATTTTTTTACTAACTTTTTTTATGACTACGACTCGGCTCGAAATGCTCCAACTCCGACTCCACAGCTCTGAAAATATATATAAAATATAAGTTTCGAGAGGTTAATCTTTTTTTTTTGTATCATTATTAATTAGACCAAATCTTTGAAACGATACACAGTTTGACACGACTGATTCATAGTTCACACGAGTATTGCATGTCAATATCGATCGTATCGCACGCATTCATAGCCGACAGTGTATATATTATACATATATGTATTATACGTAGGTACAGTTTAGTGTGCACGTGGTAGTGTGTATTGCGCTTAACAAAAAAAAAAAAAAAAAACAAAAAAAAACTAAAGAAGCACACTTCCATGTTATGTATTGTGTGATGGCGATGCACGCTAGGATTTAGTACGCGCGAGGCACTCGCCTCTACAAGTCGTGTGCGTCATCATCGTTGCGATGATTCTGCTGATGAATCGAGAAGGTGCCTCCCCCCTCTATACTTTGTATATATATATTTGTAAACTCCCACAGTTTGACGAGCGCAGACCTCCGCTTTTGTTTACGACGCGATGACAAAAACATCGGTCCGCGACTACTGCAGCTTCTCAACTATTGTTTATTATAGAATTAGATAGATGATTCGTCTATTGGCTTTGTCGCGTGACGTAATTTCGATATATGTATACTTTTTTGGCGGGATTTGGTCTCGTGTGCGTTGTTGCATTTGCGATGTGCGTTCTCGGTCGAAAATAGGGCCCCCTACGATCTAAGATGTCACGGTTCAGCGGCAGGTTCTTGACCCAAAGTTGTGCTCGCGTTGACGGCTGTGCTACCGGCAGATGGTATGTCTTCCCGACAGGTGATTCGCTGTTTGGTCCTCGTTGAGCTACGTTCTTTCTAGAAGAAGTCTTCGGTCTGGCAATTTCCCGGCGGGTCGTCTTTGAAAGCGGATGATCTGATGGGTTAATGCGATAGGTGTTGAGATATTCGACTAAATCGGTTTGTGATGGAAGCCTGCTGCAGATTCTTTTTCATACTTTTTTGTTTTTTGGCAATGTGCGGAAACATCCTAATTAAGGTTTTTTTATGTAAAATTATTCCATTTATATGATGAGGTGAATTGTACAAAATAAACTGCTTAAATTAAAAAAAAAACCTTCAAAAATCGGTATAATTTACAATTTTTCACAAGCTTGAACGTACAAAGTTTTTTTAAATTAATATATATATATATATATATATATATATATATATATATATATATATATATATATATATATATATATATATATATATATATATATATATATATATATATATATATATTTTCGTCTTCCACATGATACAGAGCAATTTTACAATATTTCACTTCGCTCATTGGTCTGACAACATATATATACTAATGTTGTACCCAGAGAAATGTTTTATTAATAGAAGTGGCTTTAGGCGTCATATTTTTGTCAAGTGACGATTGTCCACACACAATCCTAAATAATTTTAGCATCAGGCGTATTTGATGCTTGGTGCTCGACGTATGTCCGATAAAAACCTCTCTGTTTGTTTATATTACTCGCAAGATGGACAAGCATCGGTAAAATTTGCACAATGCATTCAAAGACATACAATAAACAAAATGGGATATATTTTTATAAGTAAATTGATACAATTGTATTCCGTGCGTTGTAGCGTATTTATAGAGACGTACCGTGTAATATTGACAGCAATTATTTATTCGTAAGGGCCCTTCAATTATTGTTACATTTCTCTGGTTGTACCCGATCACATATCATCGCATGGGTGTTGGCATATGAAGTTGTTAAATAAAAAAAAATTAAAAGAAATGTGTCGGTTTGATCTGCACGCGGTCGAATTTTTTTTGAAATACCTTTTAAATATATTTAATTTTATATTTATATTTATATTTATATTTATATGGTAAAAACTACCTAACTACTTACATATAAACAACATAAAACGCGGATAGAAAAAAGAATGAATGAATTAAATAAATGTACAATAGATGGCGGTACATTCTCTGCCAAGCGGAAAGATTGCCATCGATTAGTATATATATATAGTTTTTTTTCTTTTGTTATTATATCTTTGTATATACGTCTTAGCTGTGATGTACATAAGCATGTCGAATCGAAACGACTAATTATAGTACTGCGAGCGTTATCTTAGACAGGCAGACACACAGACAGAATAGCGATATTATATATTTGATTATATCCTACATTCCTCCGATAGTTTTGAAACTTTGCCATTTTGCGCGGTTTGGTTAACAATATATATTCAAATCAATTCCGCCAATACGATGGTGAAAAATAATCGTAATAGACACGTTTAAAAATATAATAATTTTGACGTTTTATGGTAAGTACACTTATATATTTTCCTTTACGCCACCCTCTCGTTTTGTCAGATTTTAATTGTTTTCAACTCGAGGTGTTTCCTAATTCAAAAATTCGCTGTTTTTTTATTTTTCGATTTACCCTAATATATACACATCTATACGCACTTACAGATATTATCATGTTTCACATCGCCAACAGTATATGGAAATAGAATCATTTGTATATGGAAATAGAATCTTTTGTCAATAGTCAATGGGAATGTTAGCACAAATCATCAATAGGAAGTGTGGTTTTTAAACGGAGTATCTTTTCGTTCATCTTAAATGATTTTTATTATTTTTCAGACCTGGGCTATTGGTAATTTTAGATACTATTCATATTTATTATGTTAATATTTTTTTGACTAGCTGAATAAATAAGCCGCTGACCTTTGTATTCTGGAAAAAATTAAGTTGGGTTCAAAAGTCTGTCACAATTTACTTAAACTTATTATAACTGATTCATTTTCCTACTTATCATTTTTTATCATGAATTTACCTTCTACCAAGTGTGTGTCTTGTTTGAAATAACGACGACTTAAAAATGTTACCACAAATCATTTTAGACCACACGTTAAAGGTTGCTCTAATTTGGTATTGTATTGTTTTTAATTTACATGTTTTTATGTAACAAAGACTCGTAACGCGTGACTTTTGTCTACATACATATTTATAAAACCAAAGCATGGGATGGCTCGGTTCTTACGACGTATTTTAGTTGTTAAGTAACAAAAACGTATCTCATTTGTTCAAAGTACTACGCGATTTCGCATATTTTTACAGCTCGATGGATGGGTAATTGTTGATAAGCAGGACGCTCACATTCGATAGCACAGATTAGAACAGCGATGGCTAAAAGACGGCACGCGTCAGTCTTAGCACACCAGGAATTTTTATTCAACGTATAATTTACAACAGATCTAATTTGTATTATGGTCATTTCGATTTTATTTTTGCACGTTAAACAAATTGTATTTTTGCCATCTCTGGATTAGTAGTTACATACCTAGTATGTAAATTCACGGTATGAATTGATAATAGGTGAACACGCTCGCGTTGATATGCACGTATGTATTCACAAAGTAAATAATATGCGAATCTGTATGCAAGACTCGTTGCGCTCATTGTAAAATTACAACTGTTTGTTTTTCATTTTTATCAATTTAAAATATATGTACGTAATACGTGGCTTAAAATCGTAACTTTAGCTCATTGTCACCTTGACCTCGATTGTTATAATTATGGATTGTATTTTTTTTTTGTATTGGTTTGTATTTGTCGCACCCTTCTTTGCTTCCTGAATTGCATTGAGGTTATCGATTTGATGCGTAATGGACGCCTGTTGTTTACCCATCCGTTTTAGAAGGGAGTACGCTTTGACCTATCCTAGATGGGGGTTGATCGGTTGTCGCTTACCCCCTAATTGTGCCTTGGCGACTCCCATGCACGAGGGGATGCCACAATCTCTAAAATAATAATAACAGGGTGACGCATTAAGGCAGGCTGGTGGTGGGTCAGAGAAATATTTAATTTAATATATTAGTATTATGGTTAATTTAACACTAACATGTGCACGTGTGGTGGATGTCTAATAAATTTTTATTGTGATTTAAAGATTTCAGATTCAGGTTTTATTTTGTTTTAATTGTATATGTTTGTTATGGCAACTAGAGAAAGTTTTCATATGAAAATTAATTGTGTTTCTCCTTATTTTGATATTTGTCGGAATCCTATTTGCGGAACCACATACATAAGTTCTTTTCTCTTCTCATTGTATTGATTTGCGTCTTTCCCACATGTTTCCGATATTCTTATCCTTGGCTTTATATAGCCAGACATCAACACCTGCAAATCAAATTGAAATGTCTTCAAATTGGGCCCTTGTGAAAAATCAATTCTCTTTAAATGAACTCTCCGTTTCTATACTAAGTCTCGTCGGCTTGGTACTAGGATCGTCATAGTAACCTTTCCAGAAACATTTTCCAATATCTCTACTATATTACAACATATCTCGTTATTTATCTTAACTTATCTTATTATTTTAAATAAAATAATTATAGAATTTAAAAGGTTTTACATACATATGCATCATAGCTGTAATAAAACATAAAATTATTCATTTTATTCAAAATTGATGACACATTACATTCGAGTATAGAAACGAAGAGTTAATTTAACGAGAATAAGTGAAACCAGGCCCACTGCTTCAAATCTACCTGAAAAGAATATTGCCATCTTTTCTCAGGAAGACCCGTTGAGTGATGCTCGTCAATTGGACATGTGTGATTAAATTTTCAGGGCATAACCTAGTGGAGATATCTTTCATCTGCCTATACCACTTTATTTTCAAGAAATTTAACGCTTATCTTGTTGGCAAGCGAAGAAGACTTGGTTTGCAATCAACCGTCAGAGTTTTCCCGTTTATATACCCAAATTCAGTGGTCTTATTTGCGATTGCAAGTTCTTCAATTCAATTGAATTATCCAGTCTCAGCAGTTCAAACGCAGATAAGAATACACGGAACGCAAATTTAAGTATTGAAATTCCAATGTATGTATCATATTTCTTTATACATCTTCGATTTAATTTTTGATATTGTATTTTAGCTTCATTCATTATAATGTTATAGATATTGTTTCTCTAAATATGGCAGAATGGCCATTTGAAACTCTGCCCGGGAATGACACTACCATCAGACGTCTGGGCTAGTTCAATAGGATAATGTTCTATGTTCATATATGGACCGTTTGGGAAATTGTCTGGTCTCATTGGTTAATCGATAAATCGGACCCTTCCGCGTTCCTTTCGAAGGAGCTCGAAACATTCTACAATGTAATGGTGTGAAATGGTGACTATCCATCTGTCGTTTTATACTTTTTTGATCATTGAGAGAAAATGCTCGAGGGAGATTCTTCAAGGTTGCGTCGTCACAATTCTGCTCGTCGGAAGTGTATGACGATTGTTTTCTTTTGCGTCATGACAAAGTAAGTATGATGCGTGACGAATTCGAATCATCCTCTTTCGACATGGATGGTGTTAATTGTCAAATTGATTGGAATCGAAGACGGTGTTTGACATACGTATTATATTATTTGTTTTTGAAAGAGTTGGTTAGTAAATGTAGAAGTTGAAATAGTTTAAGTATGACGGATTTTGCCGACTGCACAACAATAATAATGGTTGTTGGTAGGTTTTGTGAAGGCGCGAACCTTCTAACGTGACACCTGTCGTTGAATGTAGGCTTCGTTCTTTTCACCTGCTTGCTGGTTTTTCGAGGGCAATTTAATTTGCCTCACAGGTTCATATGTTCAATTTCCTTTATTGTTTTTTTTTAAATGTTTTTTTTATAACATCAGGATACATATTTATTTGTTGTTTTCTTGTTGATATGATAAAATGGAGCTTATCAGGTTTTATTGTCTTATTTTTTAAGTATGTAAATAATCTAAACTGATTTATGTTTTTTCTTTCCTCGTATTAAAATGTATTTTTTTAAAACTTTTGCAGATTTGGACAGGCATAGTAATCCTAGGTTATCAGCGTAAGTACTATTTTTCGTTTTATATGCATATCTATCTTTCCCCAGTCAGTCTTTTTTTAAAAATCAAATCATTTATTTTATTTTATTTTCGTAGGGATCTTGAAAGAGATTTGAGTTTGACTGATAGTGAAGATGAATCTCGTAAAAGAATGCACAGGTTATTATTTTTATTAACAAAGAAGATGCTCACTAAGATACAGTCACTTTTGATTAGCTTTTCACAAAATTAAACGTCCCCTATTTTTAGTTATTTTTTAATATTCACGTAAACTCCAATTGACAGTGAATTATTATTATTTTTATTGTTACAGTGTTATAGCCACTTCTCCAGCAGGAGTTAGTTCTTCTGAAAGTGAATCGTCTGATTCAGATACGGATTCTTCCAGTGATGATTCTAAACCTAATGGTGGATAAAAAAATGTGACTTTATATTGTATGTGTGTGTGTGTGGGTGTTTGTTTTAATCCAATATTTAATTTTTAGCGCCCCATGTACCTATTCCATCACCACCACCTGAAAATGAAGAAACACCGGAAGTAGTGGAAGGACCTGGTGAAACGTCCGCTATTCCTCCCCAACATCGTTCTTCTTGGAGTCTAAGAAATTTTGCGCCACCTTCGATCGGTGCTCAGGCTAATGCCCAATCTTTGAGTCCTAGAAGTAACAATAGTCATTCGAGTCCTATTAGTAATAGCAAACACAGCCCTAGAAGCACAAGATCCAGTCCGAATCGCAGTGTAAAAAATAGTCCAAGAGTCAGTAGTCGATTGAGTCCAAGAATCAATAGATCCAGCCCTAGATGTGCCAAAAGCCCTAGGAATAGTCGAATTGCAGACATTAAAATTAATATCTCTTCAACTGCTCCTGGTTCTAACACAAGTACATCAAGTAATACAAGTGGGAATACTGTTGAGAGTGACAGTTGTTCTGACTCCACCAAAGAAGTTGAAAATGTTCTCGCAGAAGCTAAGGGAAAGGGCGAAGTAAGTATATTCTCTATATTTTTTTGTTTGTTTTCTGTTTTTTTTTTATTAAATGTGTTTTTTACAACTTTTATTTCCTTTTTCATTATTTTTATAAGTACATATTTAATAAATATTTTTTTTGTTTCTAGACTTTGCTTTCGGACCTTTCTGATTCAGATGACAGTTCTGACAATGATGTGAGACATTCAATTTCTGCTGATGTGGCCGGTTCGACTTCGGAGAGAAGCAATGGTGTAAGCCGAGTAAATAATCGGGTCGTCTCTCGTAAATCACCAAGAACACCAGCTAGACCTCGTCCTCCATCATCTCCAAGCGCTTCTGAAGATGAAGCTCCTAGACCACCTCGTCCAGATCCTGAAAAACGCAAAGGTCGTGGTCGTCCTCGTAAATTGCGTACTGAAGAAGAATCTGTTAAAAAGAGACGTGGTCGACCACCTAAGCAAAAATTGCCGCCCGCTCCAGTACGTTTACCACCATCTTCCAGTGATGAAGAAAATTCTCACTCCAGTCCTCCAGCTCCAACCCGATGGAATAGTGATAGTGAAGTGGAATGTTCAAACGTGGCAACAGATAAAAAGAAAAAGGACACATTACGAAAGTTATTTTGTCCAATAGGAGGTGGTAAAGGTGGGGGCAAGGGTGGTGCCAAAGGAGGGAAGGGTAAGGGCCAGGTGATGATAATTGAGGCTCATTCCTTAGAACACGATAAAGATGAAGATATTCTACAAAGGAGGCTAAAGGAAGATGAGAGCTACAGGCGGTTAAAAGAAGATGAGAGTTTTAGGAGGTTTAAGGAAGAGGAACCCCAACGTAGATTAAAAGAGGAAGAGCTTTTACAGCGTAAATTGAAAGAGGAAGAAGCTTTACAAAAAAAGAAAGAAGATGAATTACGTAAACAGAGGGAAGAAGAATTGTTAAGACGGTCAAGAGAGGAAGAAAATCTACGACGTAAAAGGGATGAAGAGGCTATGCAAAGGAAACTCAAAGAGGAAGCAATCATTCAAAGGAGAAAAGAAGAGGAAGCACTGCAAAGGCGGCTTAAAGATGAAGATAATCTCAGAAGGAAAACACAAGATGAGGAAAAGAGACGAGATGAAGAAAAGAGGAGAGATGAGGATGAAAGACGGAAAGCAAAGGAAGAAGAAATTCAAAAAAGACGCTTTCACGAAGAAGAACTTCAGAGAAGACTGAAGAATGAGGAATTAGTTAGAAAGATGAAAGAGGAAGATATTTTACATAGACGGTTTAAAGATGACGTGTTGCAGAGGAAATTAAAAGAAAGTGAATTTTCACCTCGAATAATAAAGGATGAAGATGTACTTCAAAGAAGAATATGGGAAGATGAGGCAAATCAAATGCGACACAAAGTGGATGATATTGTAGAAGTAGTCCCAGGTCTTAATATAACTGACCCTTCTCGGATGATGGTTCATGTGGAGTTATGGAAATTGAGTTCTGAGTGCATCGGTCGTTTAGGGAGGTTACCACATTCTCGTAAAAGACCATCTGTTCCTCCACCTGCACCTCCTGATAAGAGATTGAAATTAAGTAGACAAGTAGGTGTCATTTTGTCCTCGGTATATTTTTGTTAATTGAGAATATTTATCTAAAATCTATTTTATAATTTTAGAATCCAGAAAATACCCCTACCAATCATGAGCGAGTGGAAATCGGCGAACTACCTAGAAGTTGTATGACACAACCATTAGTGTATTATTCTTATTTAGAAAAAGGTTATCAAGATTGCTCTTCGGACGAAGAAGGGTATGTTTAATTTTCGGAGTTCATCTCAAGTATTTATAATATATTCTTATAGTTTGCATGTTATTCGTTACAGAAGGGACCACAATTACTATTTATCTGAAGCAAAAAGATTAAGGGCTCTTGCGGAGAAAGAATCAGATCAGCTAGGTCGAATAATGCTCTATCAGGAGAGTGTATTATGTTTTGTTCTCACTGGCCGAGTGCTTGAATTGGAGTACGATACCAAAAAAGCGTTTACAATGTATCGAGAGACACTAGAATACGTTAAATCTATCAATTCTTTACCTGCGCGTTGCAGAGCGTCACCTTATTCTACTACTTTTACGAAGTTGGATATACTAAGGTAGTGTCATATTTTATTTTTAAATGTGATGTACATATGTACATAATGTCATCTGATCTAAATGTTATTTTTTATCACAGTTATCGTTGTCAAGCTTTACTATGCCTGCGAATGTTTAAAATGTACAAAAGGGAAGTGAAAGAGTACAATAAAATACTTCAAGAGTATCATCAAAAGGTGAGTGGCCATTTTCAATTTATTATATACTACTTGTTTCACCCGGCTTCGCTCAGTATTTGTAATATAAACAGCTTAAACATGGCGAATCTAATAGTGAATATTCGTTTGGTTTTTTTTATTAAATTTATTTGAATCAAAAAAAATATACACAACCATATTGTTTGCGCGAATATGTATAATGAATGCAATTATTTTATTTTGTAGCAATCGACTTGCTTGGAAGCTATGGGTACGGTATCTCCTCTTTCTCCCACTCCAAGTCCTGCAGGCTCTATCGGATCTGTGGGATCTGCGGGGTCGAGTAGTAGTGGTTATGGATCATCTGGAGCACCGGCAGCAACTCCTCAACATACCCCAGGATCCACACCTGCACCTCCAGGCACTTCTACCATCACCATGCCTGCTACTATACACAACGCTACTTTCCTTTTAGTCAAATACTACACGTTTCTTAACATGGGGCACGATCTTTGGGACCAGGCTGACTCTTTGATTAGAGAGAATCATTGGACAGGTAGATATCGGATTGATAAATTAAATGGTTTTTCAATCGCATCGTTTGTTATATGCGAATTTGTGCTTTTTTAGATTTGTTTGTCAGCGTGGACCGAGTGTGTGGTCCATTGACGATGCACTCGTCGTTTCGTCATCTCGTAAAATACGTGCGATATGCTTTATCAATACTTAAAGCGCAGGGAAGACACAGTACGTGAGGATGGTTGCCAGCACTCGCTATGCGGTGAGTGCCCAGTTATATATAGAGAGAAGCATGCAGCTGCAACACGTATATCTCCACGCTCACATCTGACACCATGCTCTTGTGACAACTACACTGAAAGAAGATGCCGTTAATGATATAATAGAAATGAGTGTGACTTGTTATATTTATATATATATATGCATATATATACACATATACAACTCGTTATATACACATATATGTAGATATACACATACATATATAGCAAATTTGTTAATATATTATTGACATAATCTAAGTTATATGTAAATGCAATAATAATATTGTTTTATTTGTATGTTCCAATTTTTATTTTGTTCGTGGGAATAAATTGAAAATTGCAGTTTTTCTGTGGCCTTTCAAAGAATTTCGGTATGTGTAATTCGAGAATTGCATAAATTTTAAATGTAATTTGTTCATTAGTGATATATTTTATTTGCGTTGCATTGTTTTATCTTCCATTTTATTCCATAAATAATAAAATTTAGTGATTTAAAAATTGCTAATGAAAGGGCCATGTAAGTATGTATCTCTTTATAGGTAAATTTTTTTCTACTCAATGTTTGAATTATTCAAAAATAAGATTCGTCATTATTCTCAATTGAATATTTGTATGCATGTATCAATCACATTGTTTTGTCTCGCATGGCGGAACTCAATTGTAACAGTTATAATTTGTATGAAATACATACAGAGCTATTGATATTTATTTAATTGATATACTACGTATATTTAAACCAAAATTAGAATATTTTTTATTATCAAATTGTCTTTTTTTAAAATACAAATTCAGTGAATGTTCCGGCTCGTAGTCTTTGCTGGAAAATCTCTTCGTCCCGAGGAGTCGGGTGGGCGGCTCCTCATGACTGATACGACTTAGTGATTACATTTTAAATTGGTTACAATTGTGTTCTGCACATATTTTTAAATCAAACGTTGGCATGTTTAATTATTGCATTTGGGGTTATATGTGGATATGTGTCTTTTTTTTTAATATTTTGTCTGAAACGCATTGCTTGGAAAACGAGAAGTGATCGTATGAATTTATTTTTATATGATTGAAACAGTGTGATATGTTATTTATTTTAATTTAATGCATAAATGGAACGTGTTGTTAACACAAATAGCTCTAGTTTATATTGTTATATTATATTTTTATCTGTTGATTTTTTACATCGTTCAACTAAGTGTCGCGATGACATTCTCTATGCTCATATATACGTACATATATCGTTTAATAATGCTTTAATGTTACTACATAGATTGTGCTCTTTATATTAAATAAATATATACTGCAGTTGAATGTTCCGAATGTTCAATTATTAGTTAATTTATGTCCCGGGATGAATTGTTGCCAAAATATTTGTGATTTTTCCCATCTCAATAGTAAATGCCGTTATATTTTTCTCGTAAAGATTTTTGTAACATTCAATAAAACGTTACATTGATGCTAGACAATTCGAAAGGTTGTCTACGTATGATATAAATAAGTGGAAGTACAAATATCTCTGCATTTTCCCACATTATGTATTTTCATCAGAATCTACTTAATATTTATTTTAAAAATTTATACCTTTTTTTTATTTTTTTTTTATTTGCTTAAAGCAAGGACCATATCACTGGCCAAAGCTATATTTCCTATTTCCACCATTTGAAGTTTATTGTAATTTATTTTGTTCATTAAACCTCGTTAATGAAGTTGATTAGCTTTGTTGTATTTATTTTGCTAATAAAAATATGAAAATTGTATTTTTTCCTTTTTTATATATATATATATATATATATATATATATATATATATATATATATATATATATATATATATATATATATATATAAAAAAAAATCAATACTAAGGATTTAATATTATTTTTTGATTGTTCAATTCGGAAAGCATTTAACTTCGGAAACTTATTAAAATAAAATCTCGTAGTTATGGCATACATAGAAGTGTAATGTTTTTTGTGCATTTGGAATTATGTGTCTATATGTGTTTTTTTTTCTTTTTGTAGATAAGGGCGATAAAAAAAACCAGTGTTTTATTATGAAATACTAGATCTTTTAAAAGTAATATTTAATAAAAATTTTAAAGAACACCTCAGATTATTACATGTGTATTAAAATGTGCATTGTTCTATGTATATAGATAAGATTTTTACAAATGGTAAAACGTTTTGATATATTTAATTCAACTTATTTAAATTGGCAGAATTACATATCTGAATACATATTGAATGTTGCATGTTTTTTTTTTTGTGTTGAAATTACGTGCCATAGGTGAAAAAATTTTTTATAATCTTTAAATAAATCTCATATCCATATGGTTAATATTTATGTTTTGAAAACCTAACCGACTGCCAAATGCAATATTTGATTGAAATTAATTTGCAATTTGATTTTGCATAAGATGATGCACAAATAATCTTTACACTGATTGTAAAAGTGGTATACTTCGTTGAAGATGCTTTAACAGCAATATGAATAATATTTTTGTATAGTTGTAATATTGAATAATAGTGAAATATATTCTGATTAGCTTAGAGTGCCTTTACACAAGCAAATGATTTAATTTGATTTTGTCTTTCGTTGACGCTCAATCAATTATAGAAGCAATCTGATGTTTTTAAAATAATATGACAAATTTTCAAATATACCAAATAATGTAATTTACAAAAATGATATGCATATTAAAAATAAGTTGGATGTTCATGTTTATTTTAAACTATACAGTATTTAGATGTTTTATACTGAAAGTGCTTTTAAAAGTCGTAAATGATCATAGATGTTTCTAAATTTACTAATATTAACTATAGTGTCTGTATTAGAGTTATTAATAAATATTGTAATAGGTTCGTTGCAATACATATAGTGTTCAGTCAGGCAAGTCTAGTTAACGACAATCAATGAAATGCTTTTCCGTTTCTAATTTCATCTGAAATGTATAGCGGGCTTATCGTAATTAGCGGTCGGCACACAGAAAGACACATTACGACAGATGCACATGTCAGTTAAGTTTTATGGAGTACGAATATTTATTAATAAAATGCAGAGTTGCCTTTTCTCATTTTGTAGGTATTATACAGAAGATAATCTCAAGTGTCGGAACACAAAATCGTGATCCATACAAATCTTTTTAGCTAATAAAGTATATAAAATATGTACATTCATAAATATACTAACGATTAATATTAATGTGTTAGATAAATTATTAATTGTGGTTTTATATTACTGATTAAAAATATTTGTATCATATATATATATATATACATACATATATGTGTATGTATGCATATACATATACATGTGTATATACATACACACATCATATATAAAAATAGGTAGATATATTTTTGTAAATATCGCTAGCAATATCTATTAAGGCAAATAATTGTAATTTGGGAACTGGTTCTTAGATATTTAGATAATGTTTACTTAAAAAAACTATACAAAAGTCACGCACTATAAAGAGAATGAAATAACATTAATATATTAAGTATATATTATATTTTCATCAGTCACACATGCTCGTGTGCCTAAATATATATATATATATATATATATATATATATATATATATATATATATATATATATATATATATATATATATATATATATATATATATATATATATATATTACACATATATATATATATATATAAATATATAGATAGAAGGAACCCTAGCCATAAAGATATTAATACAAATAATTGTGTGTATTTTATGAAGTAGAATGCTTTTCACATATACATACAATATTTAGCAATTTGTAAGTCAATATTTATAATGTTGATAAATCTCAAAATTTTATAGTGAGTACGCATTGTGTCTATATTGTACAATTCTGGTATACTGAATTTAGCCCCGGGCGGTTCTCTGTCTGCACTTTCGTTTGATTTACGACTAATTCATACCCATATTAGTTTATGAATGCATACCGTTGGTATTTCGTATGACTGACTGTCAATTTTTATATGCAGTTAATTTTAACAGAACCGTATCTATCGATATTTTGCGTTCTGATAAAGTTAAAAAGAATGCCGACAGGAGACTGCTCGGGGGTTTTCCATTTTAATTCAAAATGTTTGGAAATTTATATGAAAGCATATCAAAATTTATCACTGACATTGCATTATTGAAATGAATGCTTAGCCTTATTATTGCGAAAAGGTTTTTATTATTGACTTTTTAATAATGTTTTAGCTTAAAATTAAGTACTGACTCAGTTTTAACTTGTATACTATAAATACATATGTATGTTTATTACAGTATTTGATAAAACACATGAGCATTAAACCATTTATGTACGCCAAGCGACTCACGGGCGAGTCGCGTCGACGTCTCTTCCGAAACGTGCAATATTTAATGTTTAAAAATAGTTTTTCTTGCACCATCCATTGGCGAAATTAGTTACAATAATAATAAAAAAAAAACTTTCATTTACTAAAAATGCAACAGGTGTCATCAAAGCTGCCACTTAATTATGCCGAGAAATATGAAATATCCATAAACGCCTCCATATATGAAATATGAAATATCCATAAAATGCATCATGACGTGTCACGCATATGCATTCAAGGTCACACCAAGCCTTTCGATGCTTGTGCGAGTCAAATCATTGAACTAAATTAAAAATTGCTGGCATACAGATAAAATATTTGGCGAGTGGCAGCTACATACATACATAACTGTTTAAATATGATAATATTGAAAATATTTGGTGAGGCAGAATCTTTTCGTTCGTTTAGTGTGTTGTTTTACAAAATAAAATGACGTTTGTATGTTGTTTCGCTATTTTTGATACTTACTACTACTACTACGTACATGTGTGTGTGTATGTATAATTAATTGGCGCTAGAGAAGTTTTCCTATTACGCTGCTTTGGCACTCATTCAAATAGAGGCAATAGATATATAGTGTCTTAATTGTAAATATTTAATTTCCAAGCTTGTCGAGCACTTCCGCAATAAATAAACACCAATGTCTTAATTCCATTTTGGAACTTTCGCATGAATGTCGAAAATAGTCGTATATTTATATTTATGTGTACAAATAAATGATGATTTTATGAATATATCGTTTGCGCGGCTAACTGTCGGAAGGTTTTATACCGTTTTGAAAAATGTGATTCTCCGAGTCCTCTTCTTTTGCATTGTCCTGCTGAATCTGATTATAATATTGTTATAGACTGATTTGGGGAGAAGACGAAAGATGAGCGCGAGCGTGAATGCAACGCGTTTTGTACATACATGATGCCAAACCTGTACAGTGCTGATTACATATTGTATCCCAAGTTTTTATTTTTAGACGTGCGCATGTGACATTTCATTTTGTAAACTACTATTTAGATGTATTTAAATTTTTTTAAATTTATTTATGGCGTCTTTTCGGTAAGTTGATGTATTTATTATTCTTTTTTACAACATTGATCGATTTGACCATTACCAAATTCGCTCATTGAATTGTACTTTCATAACTATTTGTCTTGATCTATTTATTTTTTCATTGTATATTTGTTCTCGAGACAATTTTTTTTTTATTTATCATCATTACGTTTTTTTTGTATGTTGTTGAGAGTAATTTTATTTTGTCGAGATGTTTTGTTATTTCTTTTTTATGATATTAGTTCACATATAATATGTTTTAAAAAAAGGAATAAATATGCATTTGTTACCCCTTTTTGAATCGATTTGGCATCGTCCAGATAAATTGTATTCCATTGTCCGTGAGCACGGTTAATTTTTGAACATTATTTATTTCTTTTTAAGTTAATTATTATGAATGTGTATATTGCAGTTTTGCCATTCAAAAATGTGGTTTTGATTGTTGCCAATGACATTAAGAAATAATATTGTTAAAGTTTAAACTTACATAAAGGTACACCTGAAGGTTATGAATATATTTTTACATATATGAAATGAAAATTACACAAATACTATTGATAATTCTTTATTTTTAAGAAGAAAATATCCACTCTATGGATAGGATAATTACCAAACAAAAACTTTTTTGTATATTACATGATAATTATAGAATTTATTACTGAAAACATTTCTTTTAATTCCCTAATATTATATGAATACCGGCAATAAAAAAAGGACCTAATTGCCAAAAAATTCACTTGGTTTTAAGCCAGAATACCTTCAATAATATTTATATGCCAGCGACAAAGTTTAAAATATGGTCCAAGTCCCCAAAGTTGTTTTTACATATCTCCTTTACGTTTCTTTAACAGTGCATATAAAAAGCAAGACTAAAATCTTAAAAAATGGCACTTGGACCCTTTTTATTTCCGGTATTCATATATCTTTCACATTTTATACCAGAGAAATGTAATATTGATAGAAGTGGCTTTAGGGCCTCAGCACTAAGGTTGCCAACCGTCCCGAATGGCCGGGATTGTCCCGGAATTGGAATCACTGTCCTGTATCCCGGATGAATGCTTAATTGTCCCAGAAATTTTGAGGAAACTTACATTTATTTTTATTGAAATTGACATCGTGTACATAAATCCGTTGGACGTCCTTCCAACAAACATACAGTCCCAGGACAGAGTATTACGCCACCCCATTGAACCGCATTCGCGCCCATTTGTAACGGTTATAAATAATTCACAATAAGATCTTTTGGGCTAGTTTTTTTTGTAAGCTCATTCTTATTTACTACTCTATTCACCAACAAAAAATAATACAACATTATCCTTCAAAATGTCTTCAAAAATAAAAGTGAAATGAGAGAAATGAGTTTGCTCCTGAATTACGTAAAGCATATACGAGCGTTTCTGCAAAGATTTTTTATTATTTCGTTAACAACACCGTAATTTTTTTTTTACTGCAGCTTTACTATATTTTTAGGGTAAGTTGGTGAATTATTTGTAAAAAAAAATACTTGTTTTAAATTTCTTGTGAGTCTTAAATAGATTCTTTTTAAAGAGAAATGCAAGTATTATAGCATTAATAAAAACTAGAATGTTTTATAAACATAAAATCGCGACAATAGAGGGTGCAAGTTATACGACTGTTTGCAAAATAAGGAAACATCTGGAACAAAGTGGCGATTCCACTTTCTTCCAGATGTCAGACAAGCAAAATGATGACAAGATATGGGCAGAGTATTTCAAAAAGCATTTAAAATCGGTTGAGCTGATGAAAATTGTGTCTTTCATTATGTCCATCCCTGCAGTAATGCTTACCCAGAAAGAGTATTTAGTCACATGAAGTGTGTGGACGAAGGCCAGGAATAACATGAATATCGACTTAGTAAAGGCGGAATGGCAAATACGACCTCTTTTACTCTTATGTATATATTTTTTTGTATTCGAATAAAGGAACCAAATTTAACGAGGCGCGAGAGCCAGTTAAATTTTGATGACTGAACATGATGACAATCTTTTTTCTAGTAATATTTTCAGGTGCGGTTCTCCCGTTGCGTACGGTGTTTTTTTGTTGTCAAGAGACATTCTGTCGACGGACAGATCTAAATAATTTTAGCATCAGTCGTATTAGACGCTTGGTGCTCGATGTATGTCCGATAAAAACTTCTCTGTTTGTTTATATTACTCGCAAGATGGGCAAGCATCGGTAAAAATTGCACAATACATTCAAAAACACAAAATAAACAACATAGGATACAATTTTATAAGTAAATTGATCCGATTGTATTCCGTGCGATGTAGCGTATTTATAGAGACGTACCGCGTAAAATTGACAAACATTATTTATTCGAAAGGGCCTCTCTATTCTTATGACATCTCTCTGTTTTATGCTCTGTCATTGTAGCAGATATGTCCTTTCACAGTTTATGTTTGCTATCATGGCAGCTTAACTGTAAAGCGGAATAACATTAAACAGAAGATGAAGGTGTGTAGAAATAAAAAAAAGCAGAGAATTCTATAGTCAAAATCGCCATTACATAATATATTTATTTATTATATACCAGTGAGGCTTTAACATATATACCAGTGAGGCTTTACAGGTAAACCCCAATGCGCCTTCCTGGCCAATTAAAAATAATGCAGCATATTTATTATACAAGTCGCTGAATTACGAGACACTTAAAAATCCTTAATTAACGAGACATCTATGAATTGTACATTAATCATACTCAAATAGTGGTGACATAGTAGGTAGGAAGGATTTTAGCCAATTTTAATCGGGAACCGTTTCACCAATGAAATCAGAGAAATTGGCAAACTGATGGGAAACAATCGACCTGGAGTCACAAATATCCAAGTCTGATCAGCGGCACTACAGATATACTCGGACTGTAAACTCCATTTTTTTACTCATGCTTTCCAATTGTGATTTTCGTGGACTAAGCTTTTTTTTATACATACCTATACAAAAAAATTTTGAATTCAGAAAAAAAAAAAAAATTTCCATTATCTTTGGGCTACAGGTTTTCCACCTCAAATACAATACTTTCCATTTCAAATTAAATATGTATTGATTGAAATGTATGGCATTAAATTATTCAGCACTCCACAATTAATCTCAATATTTTTTGCGACTTTTATGAAAGATTAAGTAATAATCTTGAAAAAGTATGGTTAGTGTTAGACAACATCAGCATCCACCATACTCCAGAAGTGCGTGAGCTGGTTGAACGTACAAACCATTTTTTTAATTATCTTACCTCCATACTCGCCAATGATGAATCCCCTTGAAGAAGTATGTTCTAAGATTATATTAAATTAAACCCATCGATCAGATTAAATTTGGTGGAGATCATACAAGATCAAAATATTAATATTATAATTTGAAATGGAAAATATTTTATTTGAGGTAGAAAACCTTTATAAATGATTGCAAAATTTAAAATATGATTAAATTTTGACTAGGGTAACCAGCCTTCTTTTATACAAAACATATTTTCAAGTTGGAAATAAAATCTAAAATTATTCTCATCGTTTTTATGCTATGAACTAGCTGAACCCGGCATGCGTTGCAATGCCACAATAAAGCATGCAATTCCCGTTCCCGTTCCCATTTATCGGAAAAACGCAGGCAGCGAACACATTTGAAATTATTCAGGAAAGGAACAGGCTTTCCCTCCCCGTATTCTGCGCGCGCACATTAATACGGGAGGAAAAGCCTGTTCCTCTTGTTCCTGTTGTATCCTGCTCGCGCAAATTAAGTGAGTATGTACCGTTTACCATGCACCCTTTTTTTTTGATCTTTCGACTTAAGATCTTTCGATTTTCGATCTTTGCGTTTTCGGGCGTTTCACACTCGGGCCCGTCATGGAGACCGGATTTTTATATACTAAATGAAAAGTACATGGGAAATGAAACAAAGCGTTGTACTCCGAGTAAAATTTATTTAAAGCTAAAATTTTCACATAAGCAATTTCAGGTAAAACAAATCAGTAAATAATGTAACATATCACATTATCAAAAGTTTTAAATATTTATACATTCATATATAGTATATATATAAATAGGTAGGTGGGCTTTATGTGGTGCACTAGATATTTTCAAGAACATAATCGCCGAATGAGGGAAGAGAGAAGCTGTCTAGTTGAGCGATTTAACCTGTTAATTAATAAACGAGTAAACGATATTTTTCAATATACATTACAGACGAATTCCAGCGAGTATCGGAAGAAGTCACTGGTCTTCCATACATGTCGCTATAGTGTAAGCTATTGGGAGTTTGTATTATTAAATTAATTGCTAATATTACCTGTCTAAATTTGACACTAATCGATTTTGCCCTGCTCGTCACAAGTCCAGCAGTGAAAAGTTTAATAATACTGCTGCACTAAAGTCAAATTTGAAAATAAAATTAGCTGCCATTATTAAAATTTTACAACCGAATGGTGTTTTTTTCTTTTATCTCTTTATTTATTTTAATTATATATATATAACACATATGGTGTTGTAACAGTGAACAAATAACATTATTCTTAATAACTTGTTCTCATTAAGTTCAAATCTATATACACTAAATTAACATCACAAACTGGAATTCATTATACATCCACGCTTTACTTTCACCTATGATAGTATGAAACAACGTACACCAGTATCACTCGGCTGCGGCGAAGAGTCCTGATGCGGAGATGCGCACAATCTGCCTTCACCCGTTAAATACATACTACCAATAGTCGTCCAATTTGAAATTAGTAAATCAGATTAACCAAAAATAACAAGATAGATTCATTAAAATATTTCTTGCACTGGCGTCGTCCACTGGCAATCAATTAAAATTGCAAAGTTACAGAATTAAAAAAAAATAAATATATCAAATACCATATAGTAAGTACATATTTTAAATATAATACGCGTGTGTGTGTGTCACCCTGGAACATTGTACGTTTGAAATTATTTAAAGATGTTGCCAATTGGGATTCATTAGACTATTGGTGGATTCGATGGAGCGGGATATTTCTTCATGTATACCGTGGCCCAACCACAACATTTCCAATTTTTTGTACGTCTCCTGGCACAGGTGTAAGGGATTGCCGCGTCTCAGACCCTGGTCTGTCTCTCCGTACTGGTCCACGTACGGCGGTGGTACGACGCATCCCTTGGAAGGTGACGCCAGGAGCAAGATTTCGCACTCGCGCACCCGCAGGAAGATCCCAACTCCGGCTCCGCAAGTGTGAGCGTGATAAGTGCAAGCGCCCACCGCTGCCTTGTTCAATTCCACTTGGCAGCAATAGCTCTGTGAGCAGAGCATCTCTCCACAGACCAAGCACATGGTCGGATTTCTAGAATCTTCCCGGTCCGAATTCGGACATGTGAAAAGTGAAACAGTGTTTATCAGTTCACTGTAGTCATTGGGGAGCGTGACCAGCTTGCACGGACTGCGGGGTTCTCTCAGAATCGGAGTCGTGATCTTCTGTCCGTCTAAATATTTCACGACTTCCGGATGTGAGCACCACTCCAACGCCAGTTCGTAAGTGAGCGGCGTGTCGAATATCTTGTCAAAATTATCAGGCAGACTGAGGAAAGCGCACATGTTTTCAAATGTATCGCCGTTGATCTCTGTCAAGATCGGCGGAGGAGGAGCGTCTGTTAAGAAGTGATAGAACAAGCAAGAGCTGCGCAAAAAGGTGTGACAAGCTTTTTTTATCACGTTCCATACTAGACTCTCGTTCAGGTTAGTTGTGTCTATATTATTGCGCACTCTTTTCAAGGTGTCTAAAAGCCTGGTGCAATTGGGAGTTATAGGAGTATCGCAGATTTCGTTATCAGAATCGTCGTCCATTTTGACATCGGCCGAACAGTGGTTGAAATCGGACGTGAGCATTATTTTGACTATATGAGAGAGGAATATTAATTTTAACGTATGAAAGCCCATAATAGAATCTATTGGCACAGCGCATATTCGAGGTTCGTTCACGAAGAGACTAGGTAAAGACATTGTTAGGGCGAGGAGGCATCCGAGAGGATCCCAATCCAATAGGCTTGGCTCGCACGAGTTTCGCACGCCCAAGAATGGTGTTAGCAATTGAATCGCATGAGTGGTTACGACTTCCTGTTTGAGGGACACAGTTCCAGTTATACCGACAATTCTAAAAATTCAACAAATAATTAATACATATGAAAATTAATCGATTATTGACCAATTGCACTGAGGTATACCTGATGAGAGCTTGGAGACAATCGCGATGACGACTCGAAAGATGTCCGAGTAAAGGTTTATTAGCTGCAGCCGTAATCGCTTCTACAGCTAGAAGTGAATATGCTGCACCGGCCCACACTATGGTTATTATCCGAGGATCACCTGCATGATGATCTACACCGAGACCTCGAGTGTACATTGCCTATAAGAACAAAAAAATATAAACCATCGCTAAGGCATTAAATAATATAATTACAATAAAGTAAAACTTACTGCAGCAAATAGCTGGACGTAATCTCTGGCCTTGTCGTCGAATTTATGATAATAAATCGGAAATAGTGTTGAGAATTTTTCTCCCAATCCACCCAATTCTTTAACGACCTATGTAAAATGAAATAATTAATAAACAGCTATTTCATTTTTATATATACTAAAAAAAAAAACTTAGTTAAAAATACGTACTTGTTTCATGTGGCATGAATAAATAGTAGTAGATGGAAATTGAGGGGGCGGAGACGCGGAAGGCGGTTCTGGCAAAGCTTGACAATGCAAATCACTGCATGTCTCGTTGCATTCATGTGCAGGACTTTCTAAAACCTAAAAATTACAATATTTTAACAAAAACTCTTCAAAAACACAAAAATTCAAACAACTGTAATAATACCTTTAGTTTGAGCACAGTTTTTAATCCATAGACCCATTCATCAAACGTTATATCTCGCTCGTCTTTCACGTTTGATTCATATTGATAGTTGATCGATTCCAAAGACGGTATAAGCGGTAAAACCGTGTTTGATAAACTTTCACAAAGTGGACATAAGAATTCCTGCTTTTCTACGTTAAAAGGTGCCGGTTGACGAAGACGGTAAGGTCTAAAATATACATAAATTAAAAAAATTTGCAAATTCACACTTACATACATACATAGCACAAATATAAGAAAATATTTCAACCTTCTATTTTCTTTATTGACGACATTATCATAATACTTTTGCCAACAATGACCGTGCATTACATGTCCGCAAGTCGAAGCGTGAGGAGCGGGTCCCAATGATGCAACGAGAGAAGGAGAACCAGTTGCGTATGGGGGTGCTACACCATTTCTAAAAACAATAAAATAATACATATATAAATCAAATAGTCCTTTTCGAATGTATTGTAAAATATTTTCATTCACTAACTTGTTCTGTAATAGTACAGTTGATTGTTGGACGAAGCCAGCTAGCACCAACGGCGGTCCATTTATAGATACTTCCGTGTCTTCTTGACACAAAATACAAGTATGAGTACGTTCTGGGTAGGGTTTGCGTTGGACAGACTTTGAGCCCCAAGTCAATTTGTAGTTGGTTTCGGACACGTCCATGTTTATTTCATCAGACGATTCCGACACATCGGTCAATCTTTGGTTCGAGTTCGACGTAGATGTATTACCTGTCGATGGAAATCGACGATTACATTATTGAAATAAAACAGACAGATTGAAATCTGGATGATAAATTGATGATATGTACTCCTGTCGGTGTCTTCGAACATTTTCGCATTGTCTTTCATGAAATTTTTTTGCATTGCTAATATATGTGCCATTATTTTAGCACGTTTTTGAGCTGCCATTTTCGCACGCCATTCTTTTTCACTTTCTAAAAAAATAACAAAACACATTTAACTATCATGTGGTATAAAAATGAGCAATTAGTTGGCAATAATATTATATTAGCGATTGATACCTTGAAGGGCAAGAACAGATTCAGAAGTCGACGTTTCCATAGGTGGGTTATCAGCTATTGAATCATTTGATTCATTTTTAGTATCACCTTTTTGATTATTATCATTAGTTGCAACTGCCCTGTAAAATAAAAATATGAAATATTAAATTAAATAAAAAAAAAGGTACTTCCCATCATTTGAGGCCACTACCAGGTTGGTCACAGATCCGTCAGATTGGTTTTCAAATGGTAAGAAATGAATCGATACTTTTGGGTATCTTCGATTGCTATAATAAATTACCAATTAACTGAAGTAACTACATATATATGTGTACTTCCACAATCGGCTGTAAATAATTTAAAGAACGAAATATCTATGAACGACACATCATTGAACCAACAGTCGCAATTTGCCGCGTGAGTAATTTATCTGAGAGTGTAATGTCCGTGACACCATTGTTATTATGTACATAGATAAAGCAATAAACCTTTTATTCCAAAGGTGATAATTTTATGGATCGAAAATAACCTGTATTTGTTGAGAGTCCAAGTGAGCAGATCACGATGGGCGTCAACTCGAGCACTCTTCTGCAGTTGAATTAGGAGAGCTGGAAGGTTGTGGCGGTTTGATCGTTCCGTAAACTTTAAAAAAGGATATCTGCCACTCTCCTGTTCCTGAAGAGCCATACCCATTAAATGTAGTACCTAAAAACGACAGTTGAAAGTAATCACACACTTGAATGTTTAGAAAGAAAATTTGATTAATCGTTGATTTGGTCTCACTTTGTGAAGTTGAATCTCACTGAAAGACCGAGCGTGAAGATCGCAACTGCGCAACAGCACAATATTTATGATATGCAACATAACATCACAATGCAGCAGATCGGTCAACATAGCAAAGGCGGGAGCCAATCTAGGCATGTCGGGAGGCGGGCAACACTCTAATTCCCCTGGAAAAATAAATAAAATGACACATACGCACTAATAGATCAATGCATTCTATGTAAGAATTAAAATTATAAATACCGGCAAGTTTACGTCGCTTTCTTTGAACTTCTTCACTCTTAGATAACTCTTCGCGAGTATAATGATAAAAGAAGACATTGTATTCGTTATATAAATGAGGACGAAGCGAATAAATACCACAACCTTTACCAGTGTGCAGCTTTTTAAATTCGGCAACCTATTTTAAACACAATGAAATTTTTATATTAATACATACACAAAACTTATACTAAAAGGAAACGATATGAATACCTCATCGATAACATTTTCCATTCCAGTTTCATGAAGTTGATCTTCAGGTAAGGTTCGATTCAATTCAGAGTGGCTAAGGGATGAAGCGCACAATTGTTGAATTATTTCCTTCTTAGTGCGATCTTCAACTGTGCATTCCCCGACTCCTGGAACGTGTCTCTCTCCGATAACTTAAAAAAAATAAAGTAAAAAGAATGAAACTATAAACCAATCATCAATCATTTAGAATGACCAAAATCGAGTAACTAACTTGTGATTAGCAATCCGAGGAATTCCTCTACGAGACTAATAGTCTGCCTTATTGAGTCTTCTTCCGGCCCTTTGAGACTGTTGATTTCGAAATCGGGATGGGCCCAATTGATGAGATTATATTTATTCAAGAGATGTATGAGAAATTCGTTACTTTCTATCAAAGATGCTCCGACTTGGAGCAGTATAATATCTCTATCTATCATTTCAGATCTACATTTAACGTTGTGATAAAAGTATAGCTGATTGAGAAGAGCGTAGCCGTTGCGTCGCCACATGCCGGCATTCACTTGGGCGATCATTGCCTGGGTACGTAGCACCGGTTCTAAAAATAAATACAATATTCACGAGTCTTGTAAAAAAATAAACGATGTATCACATCAAAATTGTCACATACCAATAATTTGTTCCAGGGTGGGTCTAGTCATTTGAAATTCAGGGCTGTCAAAAGATAGTCCAAACTTATGGAGGTGTAAATGTAACCCGGCTAAAAATCGACTTAAAGGAAGATGTATAGAGACGGGTTGAGCAGCTACATCAAAAGAAATACATGTCGCACTATGGTCAACGAGTTCTGTAAATCAAAAGACAATACATTGTTAATATGATCAACAACACATAAGGTACAAATTTAAATTGTATTATTAATAAGGCGAAGGCGGTTAAGATTGGACAAGAGGCAAGATCGTAGTTGCGATGTCATATCTGGAACTTGTTTTGCTGTTATTTGATTCATTACATGTATGTATTTCTTAGGAAATAAGGATACTTCGGAAACGTGCATTTTTATTAATAAACTAGTATGCTTTTTAGCAACCAGTTTTTGCTCGAGAAGTTATTAAAGCCAATCTTCAAAAACGTGTGCGATCTTACCCGCCTTCACTTTACCGTGTATGATAGAAGTAGTGGCGTCTGTTGGCGGTGGATTGTTAAAAAGTTGACGAAGAGTTGCACGGTACGCTTTGACTAGCACTACTTTGTCAGATCCGCACCACTCTAATGCAAGACTGATGACGGTCGCTAATTTGATATGTAAATTGAAAGCGGATTCCCATTCGGGTTCAAACTCCATATGTTGTCCCAACTGAAAAACAATTTGAATATTGAATAAAGTGGTATTGATAGATTCGCAGGAAAACAAAGTGGATATATGTACCTGGCGAACCACAGCATCCATGCCTTGCATCATGGTGAGTAAATTTAAAATCAAAGATAGACCTTGCAGGAAACCTTTCCGCAAGGCGTCAGTCCAAACTTCAGGCTTAGCGCCGAGAAGGTATTTAAGATCATACAGAATGAACTGTGCTCGTTTGAATGTTGTATTTGAAACGTTTCGTTCAAATTCCAATTTGCCTAAAAATAAATATTAGCATTTAATACTTTACAATCTATTAATATTTTAATGTACGATATTTAATGTAACGAAGTTGTATTTTACCACTTTTATTACACTTTCTAGAACATTCAGAGAGGAACGTATTCAATAAAATAAAAAGAGCATCTTCATTAGCAATGAGATGATGAGCTAATGTTGGCACTGTGTATATTTGGACCGATAAAGATGATACCGAGAAAGCGTGATCATGATCATCTCTAATAAAATCTTTAATAACACTCCCTGAAATAATTTAAACACATTGAATAATAATAAACACTAAGTTTTATATAATGGAACTAAATTACACATGCAGGTAGCAATAATAAATACATACGTATAATAGTTGTTAACAATTTTTCAACTGTATGAGTTTACATTTATAAAGTACAAAAAAGATTACTGAAGTTGGCAATTATAGAGAAAATTACCATAATTTTTAGTAAAGACCGTAGCTAATGATTTCTTTGTATCGTAATCCATGAGCATGCCGGCAATGAGCAGCCTATGCCAAGCAGTTCGAGCTAACTTCCACAGTTGACAATCCCTTAGTAAAATTCCCTCGGCGACAGGTGCTTCTGGAAGACGAGGAGCAAGTGCGCTCAAGCTCAAAATTCGTCGAAAGCCTTCAGCATGAGCTACAAAATTTTGTATCCTGCAAAAAATAATTAAATGAAACTCATAATACCATCGAATATGATGAACACATAGAATTTTCCGCAAAAAATATTACCATTGCAAAAGTTTCATAGCAAAAATTTGGTGGGCGATTACGTGATTGTGTACGACATGCACTTTTAGACTCCGACTCCCATGTTTTGATGTATATCTGAAGAGACAAAATTTAAAATTAAATCCAATTTCGACACATGCTTTAAATAACTCAATAATAATTTCATTACTTTTCTATTTCTTGCTTCAATTCATTGCAATGCTGTAATGTGGCACATTTAACGACAGCTCGTCCTTCCCGATCAATATTGGTAACATATTCAATTGCGTCACGTTGACTGCATTTGATTACACGAGTTAAAGTCGTTATTACCTGTAACGAAAGATAAACATGATACTAAACAAAACTGATTTTATTTTATGCAATATATAATCAAATGCTTTCGATTAGTGCCGATAAGTTTATATATATATGTATATAGAGAATGAAATACAAACGTAAATACCTGTTCAAATGTGTGCGTTTCGTCATTATAAAGAACTGTACAGAAACTGTCCATGGGTTCAAGCATGTGTAGTGGATCTTGTTCATTATCTTTTAACCTGTAAGTAAATTAAAGATTAATAATTTAATACACAGGTCTGTTAAATGAAAATAAGCTAAAAAAAAACTGACCTGAGGTCATTAGGTAAACAGGGTGAATGATCTAATGTGAGCAATTGATAACAATAACTAAGAGCAGCGGAAAAAGTTTCATAAGTTCGGGCACTGAGATCTTCAGGCAGACCTTGAGGTGCTTCTTGGGGTAAAGTACCGACCTACATAAAAAAAAATCAAAACATAAAAGAAAATTCACAATCAAACAACATTCAACGGAGACCAACATATATGTATATAAAACACTCACCACGTGGATGTCACAATATGGATCACTACGCCATGCTTCAGCATCTCCACAATCGCAGCAGCCACCTCCTGTGGATGTGCCCATTTTGTATTTGTGATGACGATGGGTCGAACGTTTGAAACAATCGACGCACAGCACGCACGTATTGTCCATGCCTGAAATTCAAATGATCACATTTCAAGAGCCGCATTATGGAGACGGCGAATTATTTTGAAGCTGTAAAAACATACCACACTCTCGGCAGCTGTATGCGGGTTCGCCCATTTTGAAGACACGGCCACATACGGAAGGTGCTCGGTCGAGTTGAGCTAATTTTTGAAGCGCCTCACGCGGTTCTTCTCCACCGCAGATGAACTTTTCCAAAGGTGATAACAATAAAGCATGTGCTCTCTCTTCGTCGAATGCCCATTCTGAAAATAAGAATAAAATACTGCTGTTACTAAAAATGACAGGGAACTGTGAAAAGCCAAAACAAAAACTAAAAAGTAGTTTTTTAAATTTTATTTAGAAAAGTTTGAATTGAAATGTTTTAAAAATATACACAGAATATTACATACCTAAACAATTTCCATTTAATTCAAGCGCGTAAACTCTCGGAACTGTCACACGCCAATATTCCCTAAAATGGATGGCACTTAACACACCAGTATTTATCTTTTGCATCCATAATGCAGCAGCAGCATCTCCATTTGCTGGCAATACATATCTACTGCAATATTCAGAACACATAAGCAACAAAAAAAAAATCAACTGATTTATAGCACAAATAAAATTTTAGAAGAATATGGAAGACAATTTAAAAGTAATTAAAATACATAAATTTATGTATATTCTCAAAATTGAGAAAATGTATAATAATTAAGCCTGCTTTAAAGGTCCTACATTCCTCAAAATGAGTGGCCTCCCCAACAAATATGGTCTAAGAGACCATTTCGTTACAAAATATATGTACATTACATATACATATGTAAGTATATCATATACATACACACATACGACATATCATGCGATGATATGTCGTCGGGTACAATACTAGTATATACATATATAATGACATCATTTTATTAACATGCACATACGAAAATATTCTGTTACCTCGGCAATGACATCATTTGCTCCGATTCATCCATCGAATCCATGTCATCGTTGGATGGTATCGAAAATTTAGACATTATAAGTCCACTGTATAGATATTTTTACACTTTTAGTTTATCTATGCATCTGAAAAGAAAATACACAAATTTTAAACATCACAAACTTATATGTGTATAATTCTAGCATTACAAATCAATCAAAGACAATTCCTATGACTTGGAAATATGATAGATGTAAGTTCCGAGAATGTTCTTTTGTACGTAATGAGTGTTATACGATTTTTCCTTTCAATATTGATTGGCCAAAGCAATGTAAAATTTTATATATGTACTAAAAATTTAATTTATTTACAATACACTACTTGCATAGTGTATTGAAAATACATACATACAAAAGCTGGACCTCCTACATCGGTTTAATTTCTCAACATTGATATAGTACAATAGTACAATGAAATAGATGAGATCGAACTGTAAATTGTTCTATGTAGTAACAATACAAGGAATCTATTATATACAAAGGAGTAAAATTCTGACGTGTCTGGACATTTCATAGCATGACAATTTCATCGTGGGGACAGCTCACTGACAGATTTCACGCAAATATTGTTTAACCACAATATCTATCTTTAATTTTTATGTTGACTGCTTTTTGAATTGTATATTGAAACCGTTATTCAAATATTTGGAGCAATGATTTTTTGAATCATACATATGTATGTAGTAACACTTTTTTAATAAAATTAATTGAAAATTTTCTAGCTTTCCTTTATCAACAAAACAAAAAATTAATTTTTATTGCCGTATGATATAATTTAAAAATATCACATCATAAGAATTTCAGTAAACGATACTAAGTTACAGTTCGATAGGACTAACGGTGTTCAAACGATCCCCTAAATATGGTTACACGACAATTGGTGCAAGTCCAAAAGGTTCAACGACAAAATGTACCCGAAAATTAGTGCACTGACAAAATGTACCCGCGACAAAATGTACCCGCGACAAAATGTACCCGCGACAAAATGTCGCGGTTAAATAAAAAGTAACTTTTTCCATTAAAATAGGAAAATTTAGGATTTTTGAACATTTTGTCGCTTGAACATTATTTCCGTCGACATTTTGTCGCGTGAACATTTTGTCGCGGGTACATTTTGTCAGTGCACTAATTTTCGGGTACATTTTGTCGTTGAACCTTTTGGACTTGCACCAATTGTCGCGTCCCCCCTAAATATACTGACTGACACACACATTTTTTCTAGATCATGAAAACGCGATTAGTGATCGATTTCGAAAGTGACTTGGTATGTATGTAAGGTTTGTTAAGAGTATCGAAAACAAATCAAAGTTTCTATGACGACGATTCGATATGGTTAATTTTTTTTTCGATTCAAATAAATTTTATAAAAAAACAAGAGCATGAAAACGTGATCAGTGATCGATTCTGAGTTCGAATCAGTCAAAATCTCGAGTTCGAATTTTCGCATGATCACAAAACTTCATCTATTGTTACTACGTACCGATAGATAAATTAAAAATAGTGATGAAATGTCCTAGAATCAATTCTGACTATACAAATCTCACCAAAACAATACCATGCCCAGATCAACGAGTAAACGAAAGACCTCATGGTGGTTATGCGAGCAAACGAGCACCATACGGAAAGTGGCAAGAAGTGCAAGTGAATCAGCCGAGTGGTACCAGGTGTTGGTAGTTCGAAAGTGAACAAAGAAAGATCGTCACGTTATATTGCACACACTATATACTGCCAGAGTCACTTTCACAGTGCGGCGGCAGCAGCAGCAGCAGCAGAACACCAACACCGGTGACCCTGGATATCTTTTCCGCACGTTCGACCTTAAGTACGACTCCATACGGCAAGGTCGACCGATCGACGCAGATGCCAGCCGTTGTCCATGTGGAGAGTGCAGGTGCAAACTGAGGAACGGTTCCTCGTTGAAAGTGTGCAGTCATCGACGATGGGTCATCGGACGTTTTGTTGTTGTTTTACTTCTTTTTCAGCTGAGAAAAGCCGTCGGAAAAGTTGCGAGTCACAGTTTCCGCGGAGAGGGGGAGGAAAACGAATGCGTAACACGCACTGGCGAGATATTTTGGTGCGAATTTCTCGTGTGCCGGTAGAATGACTAGGCGAGGTTATCAGACTCGATTCGGTGTCGTCAGACTGTTCTACGCATTCTACATTTTGTTTTTGTTTTTGATTCGTTGCTACCTCGTTCGATATAGCACGTGTGTCATTTGCGTACACACTCGCTTTTTCTCCGAGCGTGCGTGCCGTTTGAAAGTGAAAATTCATGCAGAGGTGGGAGAAGGAAATCTGTCCGAATTGAAAGTCGCATTTGCCAGAGTGTATTGAGTCACGAGACGCCAGCGCGGATGCTAGGGATAAACGGACGATTGTTACTAAAAACAGCATGTGATAGTTAATGTGGTAAACGGATTATTGCGCACATTGCGATCGCGCAAACGACATTTGTTGCTACGAAAATCGCGAATACACAATATCTGGCACTCCGAGTTTTCATTAGTATGATAGCTCGCATGTGTGAATCTCGATGGATGGAATTTTCGGGTGCCAGATGTTCCATGATCGAAATTTTAGTGACGTTTGCGAGATCGTTCTGTGCGGAATCATCACCGAAACAGTAAATGTACGTGGTGTTTATTTTATTTTGATACACATACATACACCAGTGTCTTTACAAGTTACCCCAATGACACTGTAGCCAGAAAATACATAAAAAATATGTTGTATAAACATACACACAAGAGTAAAAAAAAAATAAAAATTTATTAGTTGTTTAAATTGAACTAAAAGTAAAAAACAATAAAAAAAAGCGGATAGATTATTTGGTGAAATATTGAAAATATCAATGTGATCGCTCACCAAATTCAAGCAACGAAAGATTCGAGCAATTGGTGTATTATTTTTCACCATCGAACTATAAAAATCGATTGAAATTTCTATCGTTGACCAAACCGCGCAAAATGGCAAAGTTTCAAAACTATCGGAAGACTAGAAATTTTAGCTCAATCGTTTACAAAGTGAAACATAAAAAAGAGCATTGTAAAAAAAAAGAAAGAACGTTGGTTCTTGCTTTTATTGTATGGAACAATGGGCACAACCGATAATCAATAAGGCGAGATGGAACCCATAAACTTCCAAAATAGTTGGGTTGCAAAAATCACCTCTTAATAATTTGGTTAAATGACACACAAGAAGCATAGGAATGACATAAAAATGACACATAAGGCAGACGCCTTCATTAATGTTGGCAAAGATCACCATAGAAAATGTATTGCAATATTGACCATTGCTGCGCAATACGCCTTTGTCCAAAATCGATCATGGCTAAGGTTAATATTTTACTCTCAACTTGATTATATTTTCTTATGGGTGCTAATTAACTGAACTTTAAGTGCATGATATTCAACGTATCAGTGTTGAAAATTATCTGCGGAATGCGTGAATTGAGCAGCTTATTGATTTCTCTAATTTTTAAGATGACAGATGAGAATGCCATTTTGACATGACTTTGAAAAGACATTTGGTTTGATTTGTGAGTAATTGCATGCGTTTCGATACTTTAACGTTGATGCGAATATAACCGAACATAATAATTTTATACACAGAACCAAAACGAAAATATTGAAAATACTAAATAAAGAATTCCGGTGTGACCAACCCATGACTTTATCTATGTATTTGAGGAATATGAGAAAGTCACAAAACAAAATTCTATATCGAACCGTACAGACACATTCACACATACCGGCAGCATTATGTAATACCAATAGTTAAGATAGAATTTTCGATACAAATTGAGCGCAAATGTATGTAACTTGCACAAGAAAAATTCCGGTTTATAAAATTTAATGATTTTTTTTATTTTCATCACATTGATACAAGAATTATACTTGAATTTTTTCGTGACGAGCACACATATTTAAGGGGTCGAAAAAAAATAGCGGAAGAAAAATCGAACAAGAGTAAACTGCCACTTCTGGTTGACGGATGCTTTCCAAATTTTATAAATAACTTGGTATTAAGCTTAAACTTCTAGATATGAAATTTCAGTTCAATAAACCAAAAGGTTTCTGAGAAAAACATAAAAAACCTCGATTCTCTAAAGTAAAAGTAGTACTTCCGGTTCAGATAAAAATATTTAAAAAATATAAGGTTATAAAAAGTATTATTTCTATTACATGTAAAAAAATTTCAGTCCGATTTAGTAAGCGGTTTGGGAGATAATTGAATTCAAAAAATTAAAATAAAGAGGACACGTATAAGGGGAGGTACCTTTTCAGGTCAACTTAAAAATTTGAAAAAAAAATTACGTCGTGTCGATAAGAATTTCAGTAACCGATACTAAGATTCAGTTCAAAAAATCCCAAAAATACACCGTGAGATCATGAAACCGTGATCAGTAATCGATTCTAAGTTCGAATCAGTCAAAATCTTGGTTCGCAGCACGTTTTTTTTTAGATAGTTTTGCACATGTAAAAACACTCTAGCACGCCTGATCTATGTCAGGCCAAAACACACGTTCCTGGAGTGTTTTTGATGATACATTTTCCTTGTATTAACATAGGTTTGATAGTGATCGATGACGACGATTTCCATATTTGAAGAAATGTAGGAGAAATTTACGGCTTTTAACAATGACATAAGACACGCCCATACACAGCTGGAGTTTATCTAGGTATGCCGTGCCGTACGATTATTTGTGTCTGCGTCTTAATTCATGCATTTGGCAGATTCGTTTTTTTTTCTTGAAAGCTGTACTAACGATTTTGCCGAATCTTTACACATCCCCTAATACTGGCCTTCGTATCAAAGAAATAGGTATTGACCTTGAGAAAATTCTTTAGGGGTTAAGCTAACGTGGCAACTGGTAACATTTCGATATCATGTGATCGCAGCATTGCATCCTATTTGCACGCACACAAGTAGGGCCGTATAAAGCCACGCCCACGTTAACACAAAAAGGCAGTTTTAAGGCTACAAAGTGCGACCGTATGACATCACTTCTGTTTAAATGTGATGACTAGACTGCGGATAGACACCGTGCTTTTTCCAGGAATCAGGGCGGTTTAGCTCTATTTACAAAGCCAGAGTAAAAAAAAATGGTTCGGCGAACCTTTAACAATGCATTTACTACAATTGAACAATACGCGACACCCTCTGGGTCCGGGCTTTAGTGATGACGATAAATATATATGTATGTACCAGTAGCGTACTGTGACTTTAAAAACAGGGGACTAGGTGATGACAATTTTTCATTTTTGTGCTAGCAAAAATATCCCAAGCAGCCTACCTTTTTTAATAACAGTTTTTTTGTATTCAAAACTTAAGTTTTCTGAATGATTTGTTGAATAATCGATCGAGAATGCAACATTCTAAAGCCTCGTTATTTGTTTCTTGAGCCGAGCTCCTTGCCGTTTTTGTACTCAAGAAGTTGTGTTATTTTAACAAAAAATAAGTTCAGAATGATGACTGATAGACACTAATCAGAATATTCTTAAATGCTTGAAGAAACGAGTAAATTAAAAAAAAAATTGTCTTCGATCGAACGCATATACATAAAAATTCGCCAGTACCACGAAGGGAACATAATTGAGAGGGCGAGTCCGTGTAAACGAACGACGCGGCGGACCATACCATGACAATCCACTACCACTACATCGGATAGGGCCGATTCAGATTCCGAACAATATCAATATGAATAATGATTTGAAATTTTTGTAATTGAATTGTATATGTTTTTAGATTTTAGGGGATTAACCTAGTATCTCTAGTCCAATGACGGCACGCCACTGTACTGGGCATATGTATAAAGACCTCGATCAACGAACAAAAATCATATAAAAAAAGAAAAGATAATAAATATGCTACCTGCATATATTTTCAATACACGTTCATATAGATGTATGTGGTAACAAATTCAGTTGGCAGATAACACAATTAAAATTGATCGCGTTAGCATCAGCTTTGGCATAGAAAATTCATAGTTATAATTATAGAGTGTGCATAAATTAGAGACCGAGTTTTTATGTAAGCCAATGTAAAAAATGGTTCAAAAATCAACCACAATTCTTTCTAGTTCACAATTCACCCTCGCTCACTTACATATAAATTGCTGAGCTGAAATAAGTGCTCCATCTCGAGCAATACTCACGAATCGATCGCAGCACAATACTAAAAGCCATTTTTTTTACATTCCATATTTCGTTTTCGTTTCCAGCGCGCAGAATGCAATTGACCCGTTTAGCGTGTTTACCTTCCTGATTTATTTTGGGATACCCTGTGGGTTCTTCTCCTGAATCTCGCAGTCTGGCCGCTGGCTCCCGAAGCCAAGATTCACCGGCTAAACATAGTGCGCCCCATCTTTCAATGGCACGCGTCGTTCAAGGGCTGAAGTTGCCTATTTATAGTCTACGTCCAATGTTAAACATGATCGATGGCAGATTGGCAAGCGGGCTGCACCGGCGACCAAAAATAATGATGCTGCAATCACGAAGAGGCGGCGTGTCAACCATGACGATAACGTCAAATGTAAATGAGTTGTCGTTGCCGACGAAAATTGTGTCGGTGTTACAAACATAATGCGCAGTTCGTAAAATCGAATAAGAAAATTAATTACCAAAAGTCGATAGCTGGGAACTCGATACGTTACTCGAACGACGGATACTTAAATTGATCGACTTCCGAGTGTGATGCAGTTTTAAACATTTTCATCCAATAGTCACAAATATTTACTAGCGAAAGTATCCAGCTTCGCATAGCGTAAACAACTTCGCATGGAAAATACACTGAGTGGTATGGGATGTAATGTGTCCTTGGCTTCCCGCTCTAACCGCTAACAGTTTTTGTTCCCCAAACCGAATTCGGGTGTAGTTGCACATGCATAATGCATATGTTTGGGAGCTCGCACGTGTATGCATATCCATATGCAAGTTTCTCCTACATTTCTTCAAATATGGGATTCACCGTTATCGATCGCTGTCAAGCAAGGATAAATACAAGTATAAAATATCACCGAAAACACTCCAGGGGGTGATTTTTGGGATTGTGTACCATGTATATGAGCTAGGGGGTGCTGCGTTTTTTTCGCATGTTAAAAAGTATCTAAAAAAAAAAACACGTACCACGTCCCACTCAGTGTGTTTTTCCATCAGGACTCTCACACTCACACTCAGAAGTCTCATCAGGACGGGCTCTATCATGGAGGCAAGAATATCTCGGCTAAGGGCGCATCGGTAAATGGATTATTTCGGATTATTACGACCGCGTACATGTCATTCGTTGTCACGAAAATCGTGAACACGGAATATCTGGCACTCGAGTTCTCATTAGTATGATAGTTCACGTTGGTAGCTCTTGATGGATGGAATTTTCGGGTGCCAGATATTCCGTGATTGAGATATTAGTGACGTGTGCGAGATCGCTTTGTGCGGAATAATGACCGAACCATGAATCATGTCAAATTTCTATACGGATATATCAAACATAATAAGTTGTGTATTATAGAAAAAAAAATCTCGAGTTCGAATTTTCGCATGATCACAAAACTTCATCTAAAGTAAAAAAAAAAACAAGTATTCAAAATATGGGTACTAGAGTTTATATATAAAAAGCGACATTAAGAAAAATTGTTTTGGGTTTTGGATTTTCCAAAAAACCCGAGTTTACCTGGTACTCAGTTTTACCTTAATATCTATGAAAAAAATCCAAACGCTGACGGACTTAACAAGATGTAACAAACGCTATATTAAATCCGATAAAAAACTTTTTAATAAAGGTTTTTCATACATTTAAAACGTCTGCATTTAAGATTATGGTGCTTGTCTTTTGTATTTATATTCCATCTCAAAGATAATGCTCAAATATAATATTATTTTAAACTTTATTATATTGTAATCGAACACCTTAGTTATTTCGTAGGGAATGTTGCCATAAATATAAAAATAAAATAAAAGGTTAAGATTAGTTTTGTTCCACAAATTATGTTTTCCTTTTTTTTTATTTTTTACTTTATCTATGTACGAAGTAACAATAGATGAAGTTTTGTGATCATGCGAAAATTCAAAATCGAGATTTTGACTGATTCGAACTCAGAATCTATTACTGATCACGTTTTCATGATCTAGAAAATATGTGTGTTTGTGTTTTTTGGGGATTTTTTGAACACCGTTAGTCCTATCGAACTGAAACTTAGTATCAGTCACTGAAATTCTTATCGACATGACGTAAATTTTTTTAAATGTTATGCGAGCAAATGACCCGAGCGAGAATTTCAGCGCGATATTGCCCGCGCGCAAATGACGGGATACGGTTGATAATATGTAAATACATAGATTGGCGTTTTCTTGTGTGATGAGTCAGGGTCTCTCAAATTAATTATTACTGTTTTATTTAAACAGATAATACATAATCATTCAGAAATAAAAGATAAAAAAACTGAGTTATTTGAGCTATCCGATTTTCGAATGTTTATTTATTTAAATTTATCAACAATAAAAATATTTAATTTTTAAAAATTTATCAACAACAATAACCGGGTTTTTAAAAAACGATAATCACTAATAGCTACCGCTTTTTGCTCACAATTTTTTAAGCCATCCATTTGAGAAACAATGAGTAACAAACGTAGCGTTTTCAGATTCTGAATAAATCAATATGAGGGAACGAGAGCGTTTTTTTCCGGTTTTTTTAAGCGCAGGCACTGCCTGACTCCAGTTCGAATTATATATGGGGGGGGGTCTATTTATGTCGTTTTAATATTTCAGTGCTTTATGCTCAAACGTACACATGAAAATTCAGAACTTAAAAAAATAGTTTCACATTTGATGTACATAGAATATAACCGGTTAATATGTTTTCGTCAATCTTCAACAAGTATCACAAGTGATGTAATTGCAGGGACGTGGGTCAAATAGATTTTGATCTGTACTCGAGCGACTGAACTAATTAAATTTTCAGTCCCATTATTTTGATCTATTCTATTTATTTTTTGTTAATAATTTTTTTTGGCTCAATATTTCCCAATCTTTTCGATGCCTGAATTTACTAAGTCAACAATTTCTTCAAACGTGTGGGGACAAAGGTTTAATATTGTCTTTTCACAGATAATATATACATATTTTATTTATACAGGTATACACCCATTTATATGGTGAAAAATTGTACATAAGTAGTGTAAGTATTATTCAAGGCCAATTGCAAACATCGATTAACAATCATAGAGAAATAAATCTATGGAAAAATTTATAGCATTTTATAAATCAGCAAATTCGAGATGCTGTGAACTCGAACTATGCGAGAAATAAGTCAGGGTTATATTAATAGATAATATCAGGTAAGCCAGTCTAAGCGAAACTTATTCACAAAGTACAAACTTCATCATAAAAAAATGTTGTTTATTCTAACAAGGACATTTTAAATTGTGGATCTTTAAGGCGCAGACACACAAGAGTAGTCCACGGCACGTTTTTTTAGATTAGAAAAAAATAATCACCACGCCTGGAGTGTTTTCGGCGATATTTTATCCTTGTATTGACAGTGGTGATTCCCATATTTGAAGAAACTTGTCGAATGAACACACGCCTATCACAGCTGAAGTCTACCCATGTATGCCATGCCGTACATTTGACTTTGTTCTTAACACTAGTGAGCGCGATTTAATTTAATTTTCTTCATCTTTTGGGTACATTATAGCAGAGAATCGCAACCAGGTGGCCACGGCCCTTTTTGTACCGTACGCCAGCGGTTTCGAAACTGGGAGGCGCGCCTCCCAGGGGAGGCGCGGACTATTGCCAGGGGAGGCGCCAAAACTTTTTAATAAAAAAATAATTTTCATACCATAATATCTACAAATAAATAAAACTTCATATCGTAGCTTAACAGTAAAAATTCAATGGATGAATGTTTATTTTTATTTTTCTTTCATTTTTATATATACATTTAATTCCTATTAAAAATTATCCGGAGAAGAAGATTTAAAAAATTGCGCCTTTGCAAACGCTCTGTTTTAGCTAAAGATGCCCATTTAATTGTATATGTTCGATATGTCGCGGATAATAATATATTAGAAGATATATTATTTTGCAAAGACATTCTTGGGAAGACCACATCCATTGAAATTTTTAATATAATAGACAGTTCTGTTGAAGAAAACGACATAAAGTGAAATAATTGCGTTGTGAACGACATAAAATAATAATTGGACTGTGTACCGACGGAGCTCACTCAATGTCCGGACACAAAGCAGGTCTTAAAGCATTGATCAAAAAGAAAGCACCACATGCTATCTGGACACACTGTATGATTCTCAGAGCAGCTCTATTGTCGAAAAATATGAGCGAGGAACTGAACAGCATATTTAAAAAAGTTATAAACTACATTACATACAAATTATAAACTACATTAAGAATAGTCCTTTGAGAGCAAAGCTGTGTGCTGATATGGAAGCCAATTATACCTCACTTTTGTATTATTGTGAAGTTCGCTGGCTATCTCGTGCAAAAATGATTCTAAAGGGTGTTTGAACTCAAAGAAGAAATAGCAACCTTTCTCGAAGAAAACCATCATGAAGAGGCGAACGATAATTTTATTGTTAAACTTGCCTATTTGGTTGAAATTTTTGGAAAATTGAGCGGTTTAAGTAATTCAATGCAGAGATCACAAATACACCTACTTGTTCAAAAAGACAAAGAAAAGCTTTCATTAAAAAATTAAAGTTGTGGAAATCAAATTTACAAAAGAATGGGTTGGATAGGTTTTCACTTTCCAAAGATTTCTGGGCCACAGCCAATATTGAAGCAAGTAAAAATATTTTTACCGACCACTTGGATGTTTTAGTGCTGCATTTTTCCAATTATTTCAAAGACCTTGATTTCTCAAAGTTTTTGTCGATACAGAATCCATTTAACTACAATGAAGGAGACGAATTCAAGCTGACAACCATCGAAAAATAAAAATTGATAGAATTATCATGCGATAGCTCACTAAAACAAAAGTTTCAAAATGAAACCATAATTAAATTTTGGATGAATCTTAGTGGAGAGAATGAATCTTTGTATTGCAAAGAAATGCAAGTGCTGCTACCGTTCGTAACGTCTTATTTATGCGAAACGGGCTTTTCGGCACTAGCTGCAATGAAAACCAAATATCGAGCCAGGTTAATAGTCGAAAAGGAGTTACGAGTGGCCCTCTCCATATTGCCCCCAAGATTAGTAGTAGCGTAGTAGCATAAAGTTTGGAAACCGCTGCCGTACGCGCAACTTTGATTTAACGCGTGCGAGCGAGATGATAGTTAACGTTTTGTCACCTACGTATGTATGTAGGGACTAGCTAGCGGCTGCCGATAAAGTACATATATATGTACGTAGCTGATAAACTCTACGAGTTCCGCGAATACCAAAAGGTTGCGTGGCTCTGCATTATAGTATCTGTGAATGGACAACGTTCTTGAACGGTTTTTTTTCAATTTAATTTAGTTCGCACCCTCATAATTAGAGGTAGGATAGTCACAGTGCTATCCATTGTTCGGCAAACCTTTAACAATGCATTTACAACCTTTGAACAATACACGGCCCCCTCAGGCTCCGGTGACTACTCATAATCATAATAACGAGATGAGTCGCATTTTCATCTAGAATCCTCTCGGTCAGGTCACCGACACAAGCCTGGGCTCATCTACGCAGTATCCACACAATGCATTTCAATCAACATGTACATATACATACAGACACAGATAAACAGTCGACGACAGGAAATACACACTGCGAGCCACACTGTTGGCGATCGGTGGAATTGTGTAATCGCCAACTATTGCTGTGACGTTTCCGGAATACGTCACAAAGCCACTTTTTTTCCTAAGCCAAGTTAGTTTCACCTGTGGCTCGTGCACCGTCGTACGACTTCTGGGTTCTCGAGCGGCAACTTGAACAGTCATCCACCAAGTGTACATACAATGATTAAACTTCTAGCAAACGTGTATTTTACGACTCGATAAGCAGACCGCGCGTGGACTAGCTGACTATGCAAAAAACAATACAAAACAAAGGTTAACACCGATGCGTAGTACACACACACACAAAGGCACGAATCAACTCAATCTCCAAATCAAGAGCAAGGACGAAATAAAATAAAAAAAATAGCACGATGTGATCGTCGATCAAAATATTGCATCATTCGATAAAAAAAGTTCCCGAATACGATTCTTTGCTCGTGTATCAAAGGTATTGGTTAACTAGGAGTGCGGGCGAGAGTACAACTTGCAGCGCAAAACTGGTTTAGTAGACAAACCCGAGTGTAGTGCACTAACTGCCACTCCTATTAAGTTAATATCACAAACATTAAGTATACGAATCCGCATTGTATAAATGATTTTTTCCCGAACTATGCATTTATTTCAGTAAATGAGCTATTATATATCTGAAAACGCAGCATCAGCTGTATCAGCGAAAATGATGTTGTATTTATGGGTCATAGGTAGCCGACCGCTGATCTGTTGTTTTATTTTATTTCCACACACATACATGAAATGTGCCATGGCAAGAATTAGCTCGAAAGTTACAAGTTGCATTTATAAGATCAACAATTTCGAGATGCTAATAACGTGAATTTGCAAGAAACCAAAGGGGAGGACACCGATTTATCGGATCCGTTACAATAAATAAGCTAGATAAAACGGAAAATTCTAATAGGAGACGGTCGATCTGTCTACTGCAGTAGTTGCCATGCGGGCTATTTTCGGGCGTAAACCTTTTTTCTACTAATAAAGGACAAATTGATATTGTTTTCGCATTTTTTGAAAATAAATAACTGAAACGGATACTGGATACTGTTATGCTCATCCACTGAGACCATTTTTGTATGAAATTACTGTTAATTAAATACTTTTTTCTAACACTATTCAGCTGCCAGCAGGGATGTTAATTTTTTTTTTAAATAATACTCTCAAAGGAGCCAAATAGTTAAAAGAAAATAATGTTTATTACGGACAAACGGATCGATGTCGTTAAATGTAAGTGCAAGCTCAAATACAAAAGTAGGTATAAACCTCCCATAAAAAAGAATCTTATCTAAATATTAAACACGAAAATATTTACATTGCCATTGATTTATTTTATTAAAACAGACAGTAGTGGTTTATTTATTTAATTAAAATACATATAATTTTTAGTATTGAAAACCCCTGTCCACTGCACCTATAGATAAAAAATAGGCCAATAGGATAATACTGGAAAAATGAACTACGCCCAAAAAAAGCCCGCGTGGCGACCAGTGGTCTATTGGTATTCAACCCGTGCACTACGCTGTGGCTAAAGAATAGTGTCAAAATTTCAGTAAAAATAATGTCACATTCTCTTGACTGCGTGTTTGAAATGCTGACATGTACATTTACTTACATTGTATATAGTTTTGCATAATGGAACTATCACACCAACTTATAAAATCCGAGTCCGTGTCGTCACAGGCAAGGCGAATAAGAACTATCGAATCGGACTGTAACCAACAGCCAACTATGATCCTATTCATCAATATACCATATGTTTGTGACAGTGACAGTTATGTATTAGTTGTTTTAGACAAAACGTACGCAAGATGCCGATAAGAAGAACAAAACACGTAATTTACAAAAATATGGTAAAAAGGTAATTATGCCACCGAACAATGCCAAAAGTAGAACAATGGAACAAAAGATTTGATCAGGTTTAGTAAAATTTAGCACAGTATCGATCCCACACAACCGAATCATAGAAATATCGTGTGTACATATGTATAATATGTGTAGGTACTTTTTCCAGCTGGTAGCAAAAGCAGTGATCGCAGACGAGTCACATACACACACGCGAGCGATTTCCACGGAACTGGCGAGCGGTGCAGATAGAAAGTGTGAGAGAGTGCGAACAGCCGACTGTTTTGTAGTATGTTCGTATTAAAAATAAATTTCCGAGTCTGTCCGTCCTCGGGTGCCGAATATGCGGAAACGCGAGCGAACACGACGGACAGGAAAACTATACTGATCCGTGATCAACTTGGCTCGGTACGCGCCCACTACCGAATAACCGCTGCTCGACACTTCGCTGATTCTCAAAGACCATTCGAGCAATTGTTTAGTCATAGCATAGGCGATCATGGTGATATATACATGGTAAACGGACTACTAGTCATATGTGAACCAGTCACAGGACACCCGGTCGCTCTCAAGTGGTCGGTCACAAGTGATCACCCGTCACACTAAAACTGGTCACAAGAAACCTGGTTGACCGATTTTAGGGTGTGACCAGTTTTAGTGTGACCGATCTAGAGCGACCGGTTCACATTTGACTAGTAATCACCGAACCATATACATACATACATATGTAAGTGGCCAGCAGTATGGCTCACTGGCAACGTGTATGTTTAGCACCAAGTGATTGTTGGGTTCGATCCCGCTATACTGCTGGTTAGACGTGGATATTTGTGACTCCAAGTCGATCGTTTCTTATCAGAGTTTGCCAATTTTATCCGATCATTGTTGAAACGGTTCCTCAAAATTGGCAAAAAATGAACCTACCCGCTGTCACAAATTTTCTGTATTTAATGTAAAAATTATGTACAAATCTAAAATCCATAGATGTCTCAATGGATTAATTAATTAATTGTTAATTTCAGCTTCTCGAAATACAGTGATTTATGTAATAAAAATGTGCATTGTTTGTAATTAATTGTCTAGGAAGGCGCATTGGGGTCTTCCTGGTATATATCCAGTGGTTCGGTGATTATTGGTCACAAAGCGCTCGCCCAAAAGTCACTAAAATCTCTATAACGGACGATAACTATCATACTCCAGGTTCCAGGGTCCGGACTACTCGAGGGGCACCGCATCGGGTCGCCCGACTGACCGATATTGATATTTTATTTTATTCTACATAAATATAGATGTATTTATTTATAGCTAAATGTTAATTATTTTTTGATCCACGCCGCATTCGTTGTATCCATGTGAAATCGTACCTGTTATATCATACTTTCTTATTAAATTATTTAAAAAAATAACAACCAACATATGGGTATTTCTCTAATAGCTCCGATAGATTTTTCGGTTCGGTGATTATTCCGCAAAAAGCGATCTCGCACACGTCACTAAAATCTCGATCACGGAATATCTGGCACCCAAAAACACCATCAATCACGCGAAATATTGGACTAACGAGAACTCAAGTGCCAGATATTTCGGATTCGCGATTTTTGTTGCAAAGATTGTTCGATTATCGTGGCGCGATCACAATTTGCGCAATAATCCGTTTACCAGATTTTTCGCATATTAAAAATATATCTATAAGATCTTTCTTTAGTTTGTCATAGGGCCTGGAATTAAATCTCGGTGGCCCTGCATATATGTATATATGTACATATACCTGGAAGGTCTAACGGACAAACCCCAATGCGCCTTCCTGGCAAATTACAAGCATCGATATACAATTTTAGAATAATTTTAACAGAGTATCATAGAGACATCTATGGATAAATTTACATTTCGCAGCATTTTTTTTATAAATCACCAAATTTCGAGATGCTGAAAAACTTGAAATTTGCGAGACATTTATGGTCAAATATGCAGTATTTTGTAAACCAGCAAATTTGAGATGCTGTTAACTCGAGTTGTGCGAGAAATAGGACAAGGTTGCCAAGTTGCTGGAACCGTTTCAATGAAATCAGATAAATTGGCAAACTCTGATCCCGTGACCATATAATTGAAAGCATTACACGCTAATCATTGACCTATTCTGATGGTTATGTCGGAGACATTTGCTTAATTATATTAGAGCTAACCCCCATATGCTGGTAAAATATTGGAAGAGTGGAAGTGATTCAAAATTAGCTCACAAATGATAGAAAGCTTTAAATAAACGAGTGAAAAAAATGGCTGTTATAACTGTAATAGCTGTATAGCCTGTGAGAAAGACGTACATGGATATCTAGCTGTCATCGCTTCAATCTGACAAAAGATTGCAATGCAATTTTTAATGAGTTCAATGATGATTAAACCTCTCTAGCTTCATGTTGGAGACATTAACATACTCCAATGTTAATTAGCCCTATTGTATGTCGGTGAGATATCAGAGCGATCTGAAGAGTGGAAGTGGCTCAAAATCAGATCACATTTTTTTGACAGGCAGGAATGTCACTGAAAAAAACCACGACTGACATATTAATAAAATCTGACTCTAAAAAACGTCAAATCGAACTTTTTTCCTATCGGGTTAATTTCAGAATATCTCTGGGGTTACACGACAATTGGTGCAAGTCCAGAAGGTTCTGAGGGGATTTTGAGACATCAACCGAACAACACCAAGATATAGAAAAATCGCGCGATTTTAAAAACACATATCTCCGAATGTCGAGCCAATCAACATTTTTTATTATCAAATTCGTGTTCACTGGGCATAGATCTATATCTCGTCTCCGAACCAAAAAAAGTCGTCATTTGTCGAACAGTGTAATCAAGGGATTACATACAAAGTGTAGTTAATTTAGTAAAATGAACATACATATATTCATTGAAACTGATAAATGAAAAGCAATTCTGAGAAGCACTGATCTATAACAATATATGTATCTACACATTTGCAAATACAGATTCAGAATAATTATGTAGATTAGGGGATTACTATGTACATACATACATTTCAACATCTTACTATTCAAGTGTAGGCAATGAGACGGAGTTCGGACGTCTCTATGGAAGTACATAATTTATTTCAATCAACGATGAAAGGTGACAAACAGGATGTAATACTTGTAATAAGTACATATGTTTTGTAATTACAAACTACTATTTAGCGTGTATGAACTGTAGTTTGTATCGTATAGCTTGAGGGTTGTGAAACGTAGCATGACTAGATTTTATGGTAACGACAGTAAAAATATACATATTGTTTCGAAAGTAACCTATTACGTAGATTATTTGTAGCAGTTTGTCAAACTTGTGACCTATTTAAATAAAGTTCTTTCGATTTGCTCAGTATTGCAAGATCAAATAATATGCATACTATTTTGTTTCAACTATCCAATTCGTCTTTAAATGTGTAATTCATGTTGATTCTAATAAAAACACTTGGTGCTATCTAAGTATAAAAATATTGTTGTACTCAGTTCATAATACAAAATCAGCAAAATACACGTCGGAAAGCAATCTGGTCGGATGTAGTTTTGAGTGGCAATTTGTTGTATCTCAATAGCGGGGAGTGAATGTTATTGAAATTTGTAGCTATCAGTAAAGGTTACTTTGACATATAAATTAAATTGTAGTTAAGTTGTGTTCTTGTTTCTCCATAATATAAAACATCTTGCATTTTTTTTATGCTGGTTTTCCATGACCAATCTACCATACGAATCAAAGGATTGTATTGTATTGAGAATAGTTAATATATCATCGTTACGAATTAATGAATCGTTGCATAATAAAATAATACATTATTTAATATGATATTACATGCATTTTGACGCACCTATGTAAAATTTATCGGCAATGGAAAACAATGCCAATAACTATTTTCGATTGGAGATTCAATTAGCAAGACAGACGTATCGAGATTGAGCTGAAACAATGCACATTGCAATAAAATATAATGCGAATCAATGGACGTTTAATTGCTCAAAAGCACACACAACAGAACCAGCTGTGTTTAATGTCGACATAATGAGAATATTGACAAAAGGAAACATCACCTCGAGTCACTACTAAAATATGTCATTTACGTAAAAAAAAAATCATAAAATTTATATAATAAAAAAATTATTAAGATACGTTCAGATTGTGATTAAGTGATAAATCAATATTTAAGTATATAAAAATGTGATAAAAATTGAACAATGGATTTAGTATGGTGGCAGACATTTCGATTTTGACAGTTCGGTATTCTGATGGTATTCGTACAGGAGAGGGGGGAAGGGGAGGGCTTGAGGGGCGGGGGGGCGCAGGGGGCGGCGGCCCACTCGATACGCACCTCGGGTGACGGAGCTCCTTTCGACGGGCAACTCCATTCGAAGGTCTTAACGCGACTAAACACGAGCATGTGCGTGCTCCGGGGTGAAGGCTCACCTGTCGGGGCTGCGCCACCTGGGGGCCCCTCGACGAGTGGAAATGGCGAATCACGGAAGTGATTACAATTACCGGAACCAACCGGAACAACCAGGACCACCCACAATGTCCACCAACACTTGCTTTATCCAGCTATCATAGCTACCAACTGTGCTGTCACATTGTCAGCTGGTTTCTTATTTTCTATTTATTTAGGAAACTTAACAGGATATTTGTTTTAAACAACCCCGACAATAAGTGATTGAAAACTTAAAAAATGACAAAAATTAAAGAGGTAAGGTATGATAAATTATAAAATTTTGCATTTATTCACGCAGTGCCGTCCCTACACCCCATGGCGCCCTCGCGCAATTTTTTCTAAACACCCTTAGAAAGAACATTCGCCTTTGGCGCTCTAATCTAAAATTTTGAATGGCTATTGGCGCTCTAATTTTAAATTCTAAAGCGCCTTTGGCGTATCGTTCGTCGCCCTAACTTATTTGGCACCCTCGGGCGCCGCCCGACCCAGCCCCCCCCTAAAACCAGCACTGTCTTCACGTAACAGACGGTAGATGGTAGTTTTTGTATGGAATGTTATTCCCTTCTTCGCGTTGGCCGAGTCACGAAGAAAAATCGTTATCACTAGTCTTTGGCGGTCGATGGATTCTTTTGGCACAAAAATTGGGTCGCTATTGTTAATTTCTTAGAAAACCCTTGCTTTTTTATTCTATTAATAGCATGTTTACCAACGCTTTTTTTATATTGAACTAAGAAGACTCTCACAACGCGCATAGTAAAAGAGTGAGGTGAAATACTGGTTTTCGTCAATCTTCACCAGGAGACCCCCCTCTGATGGTCATTTCATCAGCTTTGATCACTTCTTCGATTACAAGTGTGATCGATCTATGCCACAATGCATTTAAGAACAAAAGTCTTCCAATTGAACTGTCTCAAAATATTGTATGAACACTTTTAACAAGTTATTTGCCACACAAAACAATGGACAAATGATTTTATTTCAGAAAAGCTCGCTATGCTGTTACACATATGGATGTACATACATGAATTGTCATAATGTATGAATGCTTAGGTAAACACATTACCTAAACACAATCTGCTTAAGATCGTCAACTTAAGAGAGTCTTTAGTTAATATTATGTATAAAATATATTATGAGCATTTATAAGAATTGCAAATAGGTTTTTGACCTCTTTTTCCTATTATGCTGTACATTAACATTAGTATACATATGTATGTAATATAATACTATAATTATTAAAAAAAAATATATATATATAATTGTAAAATAGAAACTGATCAGTAGATCAGTAGCTATTAAAATATGTAGATGTAAGATTTATTATGAAAATACATAATTTAGTAATATTAAAAATCATTTAAAAATCAAAATTATATATGAATGCTTATAGTAAGGTGACCATTTTTTTAAAATTGAGAACGAGGACATTTCATCAAAAATATATATTTTTTCTAAATACTTCCATTATTAAAAACTAATATAAAAAATAAATTTTCTTTAATGCTCTTATAAAATTCTACACAGTACTGGTTGAAATTACTCATATCGATTAACGAACATTTAAAGTTTTAACATTTAATATTGCGTTTTATCACTGCACCACATATTGTTCATTAATGCAAAAAGTTCTTTGGCAGATGCATATGTTCCTGGTAAGCAAAGACAATATTTGACTATTTTGCCAATATTTTTGTAGGAGACATCATTCTCGTTGAAGGCTTTGTGTATTTAAATTCATCTATTAGATAAAAACGTGTACTGGTTTTATCTCACGACTTACCTGTAAACTGTACACTGACTTTTCTGTCCTGGTAAGTTGTGAGATAAAACCAGCACACGTCTTTAGACAGATACTCAAAAAACCAGTACTAGCTTATAGTCTACTACTACTATTATATGCTTTGCCAATTCTTTTTTTTTAATTCTCATATTATTTTTTAAACGGAAGAGAACTTTATCGTCAATTTCAATTTACTTGACACCCAAATAGGAGAACTAGGAAATAATAATAGCTTTAAATATTTTAACAAAACAAATGAAAATATATTTTTTTTATCTTTTGTTTTATATACGTATATAGATATAATTTATTGTAGACCATTTTTAAAATGCCATCAGTTTTTGATGGAGATATTGAGTTTAAAACAACATATGAACAAGAATTCACCTCCAAATCTTTAAAAGAGTAAATATTCAATGACTGACATATGTACATTTTAATGTATATTACTTTTTTATAATATGTGAAAGTAATTGAATATTTTTGTTAAAGGAAAGTTCTACTTCAAAAAAGGTGTGATCATAATTGTATGATTAGAGGACCATATTTGAATCATATTTCTCTTAATTCTAATGAGGAAAACTCTCTAAATGAATTTTCTCTTTGTTTTGAAAGTAAAGTGCCTCTTAAAGATGCCATAAAAAAAGTATACAACTGAAATTTTCAAATTCAATATAAAAATATTTGAATTTTTTTTGTTTTAATTTATTTATATGTTACAGATTAAACAAAATTATCCTTTAATAGCAAAAAAATATTTCAAGAATGACATAAATGTTGACGCTATCAAACACATACTAGATAATAACAAAAAATCTGTATCTCAAGCGGATTACTCTTTGAAAGGTTTATCAATATTTGTATAGAAAGGAAAAATATTTAAATATATCATTCACTTATGATTAAATACATATATATATATATATATATATATATATATATATCTGGTGAAATAGGTCGAAACAAAGAGTTTATAATATATGGGGGAGAAGCTGGGGTAAAATTCCAGGGCCCAGACTACTCGACGGGTCTCCGTATCGGGATGTTCAACTGACTGATATTGATATTTTATATTATTTTACATAAAAATACATATATTTATTTAATTCTTATTTTTTATTTTTCGATCCACCCATTATTTGTGTACATATATAATCGTACCTGTTACATCATATTTTCTTATTTAATTATTTTAAAAAATAACAACCAACATATAGGTATTTTTCTAATAGTTCTGATCGTTTTTTCGCATATTAAAAATATATCTATAAGAATTTTTTTTAGTTTGTCATAGGGCCTGGAATTATTTATACATGGCCCGGGACTCCTCTCAGCGGTTTTGTACACATATGCATACAAAATTATGTGTATATTATAAACATTTACACACATAGGTAGGATAAAAATAATTATTTGCAATAAATCTTATCTAAATTATTTTCAGGAATGGATTGTAAAATAAATCAAATGAAAAAGTATGACTTTAAATTTGACGACAATCATGTAATACCGGAAACAAGTCAACAATATTCATATCGGCCACCACAAAGTGTTGCAATGAAAGGAATTGAACGAGTCAAACCGATAAGACCAATTACTGATGACTCTCTTCAAAGTATATGAATATTATATTTAAATTTATTTTTATTATACTACTACAACAGGAACAAGATATGTTTCAAAATTTTCTTTATAAATAAGATGTTTTAATTTCTATTTAATACTGTGATATGTATCCGAATAAAATGTTGAATTTCAGAGAAACTTAATGAAATTCTTGAAGTCAAATGTGGCGATTCTGTTTATATGATGGGTCATAGTCTTCTGGGAACAGCCATACTTGAATCAAAACCATTTGGAGAACCATATAAATCTCCGATGTGTGAGCGCTGGGGAGATCCCGAAAATAGCAATTATACTTATACTATTAGACATTAAACTTTGTGGAAAATTTGAAATTCAATGTTGTATTATATAAAATTTGAATACATATATTCATGTATGTATATTCGCTTATGTTAGTGACTAAAAATAATTAGTTTTCAATTAATACAATAAATTTTTTATAGAAAATGTGCCATTTCATTTTACATATGTACATGTTTTAATGCGTTTTATTGTTGAACTATACATATGTATATTTATGTATAGGGTTGTCAACAGGTCTCTTTTAAAGAGAACATGTTCTCTTTTTTATTAACACAATTCTTTTGTTCTCTCTTTTTGGCAATATACCCAGAATGTCCTCTTTTTCAATTTTGCAAAGTGAAATAGATTAATTCAATTTAAATTGCATGAATTGCTATAACAAAATCGAAGGAATATTTGAATTTATGGATAGTAAACTATCAAATTTTAATAGCTTTATTTGGATGAAATTAGATTGGGTTCCAACTTGGGAAGAGATTGAAAATTTGATAGTATTTCTTATCTCCAAAAACGTCGTTGTGGATGATTCAAAATGTTTTGATCAATTTTAAAATTTAAATATATTTATAGATATAAATAATCAAAATTTAAAAAATATGATTTCTTGTATCAAATGGTCAGAATATTTCAAAACAAATGCTATTGAGTTTCATTCGGAATTATTAAAAATTCATCAATTTTTTTTAGCAATCTATAGCCGAAGTGCCAATGTAGAAAGAATATTATCATGATCAGCGGACAGTGGACCAAAGAAAGAAACAGGTTGAAAATTTCCAATATCCGGGGTATTTCGAGCGTAGTATATAATTACAAAAATATTTCATGTTTAGAATTTTATACAGAAATAAAAGAAAATAAGAAACTTTTGCACCAAATTAGCAGTGTAGATAAATATAACAACAGAGATGATGAAATTGAGAATGAGAATGAAGATGATTAAATTCAACAATTCATTTTTAAGCGCACTTCTGATGTTCCTATTTTCCTGGTTATTATGAAATTGGAATAAGTCATATAATATTTCATTTGTAATTGGTAAATTTTTCTTAAAAATTATTTTGATACTATGTATGTACTAGGGATCGCAAATATTCGTCGACTTCAACTATTCGAATATCGAATGGTATATCAAGAGCTATTCGAATATTCGAATATATTTGAAAATTTTAAAAATGGTAATTTCATATGTACTAAGTAACAATTACATTATATTTATATATTAAAATTAATAAAACATAATTTTAAGAAAATTTATTAAGAAAATTAAAAAAAAAATATAAAACTAAAATACACACATAAAATATAAGATAGTTTGTTAAATTTATATAAAATTTACAAAATATAATATGGAAAAATCTTAATTTAATTTCAGAAAATGATATTTTAGAAATAATAATGCGTTGAATGATTCATTGTCGAGTCTATTTCTAATTTTTTGTTTTCGTCTACCCTGCAGTCGAAACTACTCTTTCACACGCTGATGATGTCGGCTTTATTGTTAATAGGGCATGGTATAAGATATCCAGGCTTTTTTACTTTATCTATGTACGTAGTAACAATAGATGAAGTTTTGTGATCATTCGAAAATTCGAACTCGAGATTTTGACTGATTCGAACTCATAATCGATTACTTATCACGTTTTCATGATCTAGAAAAAATGTGTGTGTGTCTGTGTATTTTTTGAACACCGTTAGTCATATCGAACTAAACTTTTACTAAAATTTTTACCTCCCCTTATAGGTGTCCTCTTTTTTTTAAGTTTTTGAATTCAATTATCTCCCAAGCCGCTAACTGAATCGGGCTGAAATTTTTTTACATGTAATAGAAATCATAATCTTTATAACCTTATATTTTTTAAATATTTTTATCTGAACCGGAAGTTTTACTTTTACTCTAGAGAATCGAAGTTTTTTTATGTTTTTCTCAGAAACCTTTTGGTTTATTGAACTGAAATTTCATATCTAGAAGATTAAGCGTAATAAAAAGATATATATAAATTTTAGTTAGCATCCCTCAACCGGAAGTGGCAGTTTACTCTTCTTCGATTTTTCTTCAACTATTTTTTTCGACCCCTTAAACATGTGTACTCTTCACGAAAAAGTTCAAGTATAATTCTTGTTTTTTTTCAAGTATAATTAAAATTTGTCGAATTTTTTGAAATCTTCTTTATATTGTGTATGGCTATTTTCTTACGGTTTTTCTGTAATTTTTGAAATGGTTTTTATCAATTCTTGTCCCATAATTGTTTCTTAATTGTTAGTGTTAATTTCAATTTCAATTTCCAGTATTTTTTCCATCAGTTCAATTGCAAATGATATAATTTCAGATTTTGAAGCATATTTAAAAATTTCATCTGATTTTGGAATAATTCCTGTATTTAGGTAAATTAGTAATGTTATTACTAGTCACCGGAGCCTGAGGGGGCCGTTTATTGTTCAAAGGTTGTAAATGTATTGTTAAAGGTTTGCTGAACAATGGATAGCACTGTGACTATCCTACCTCTAGTTATTACCGTCTTATTAGGTCTTTCATTCATTCTGTTAGAACTTTTTGCTTGTTTGAGACCCTATTTCTTCTAGCTCCTTAAATAAAAATTTATAAACTCTTTCTGCTGTTATTAAAGATGATGATTTTGCTTAAATCTTTGATTGTGGTTTCAACGGGAGTAAGAACTTAAATTAATTTTTCAAAATATCAATTTCATTCTTGGGAATGAAATTATCAATTTCATTCAGTATTGAAATTATATTCCTTTAGTGCTATGTTTAAATTTTCGTAAACTTGAATAAATCATCTTATCATAGTAGAATTCCACGTCGTTTTAAATGCAATAATGATTTCAATTTTTTTTCATTATGATTTTTTGTAAAAATGCATATTTCGCCGGTGACTTTTTAAATATTTCTATTATTTTTCTTATGTTTTCTAAAGCTTTGTAGAGATTATTATCGATCGAAAAGTGATTTTCTTCAAACATTTCTGTTTTTCTGAATAAAAAACCGTTTATTCACATGTAGACATTTCATCTTCCTCGTCATCACTCTTTTCATGTTGATTTAGTGTATTTTTTTTATAAAAAAAATATATACACAAATAATATTTGAATAGTTGAATATTCGAATATTCGATTGGGATCCCTACAGCATGTACATAAAAATGACATTAGAACTTTTATTTTAGAGTTTTATGTAAAAAAATTTCGCCTGCAGCGCTTTTTTTGTCTCGTATTATGTTTTGAAGGGGGGGCGCCAGTGTGGTGGTTTGAAACTCCTAGTTACAGCACTGTGTACATTATGATTACATAAGCCTTATAGATATAATCTTTCCTGTACTGGTGGAAGGAAATTTATGATTAGCTTGAAAAATAATGGTATTTTTGGTACCTTAAATGACTTATTCCACTAATAATAACCGGCATTATTATAAAGAAAATTGTTAAAAATAAACAATTTTTTGTTAAATGTTCTCTTTCTTTAACCATAACAGTTGAAAACCTATTTATGTATATTATTTTATTATTAGATATTTTGATGAACAGTTGAAGTTTGAATATACTTGTTATTTTAAATAGCTATTGTATTATATGTTGAACAAGAATCCATGATTTAAACTAAAGCTTATGCTGTGACAATGAAGCTTGACTTACTCTGCTCGAAAAGCTCAGATAGAGAATGGGAGAGAAATGGATTCCATCTCTGCAGCGTATTCACTTATCGGTTTCCTCCGTTTGAGATCACAAGAAAAATGTTTAGTCTAGTTTTTTCAAAATGTGTTAGTTTTAAATTGTCATTTGCATAGGCTGATGATTTAGTTTTCTGAAAACCAAAGAAAATATATCAATTTAGTGAATAGTTAAATAAATATACATATATGTTGTATATAATATGTATGTACATATATATATCACAGTGAAACTATATTTCAAGTGAAAATATATTTTTACTGACGTTTCAATGAAATCATAACCAGTTACATTTTCAGGGTTGGTTTTATTCATTTAAGATTAGATTGTTAGGATTGGTATTATTTAAGGGTTAGGATAGGTTAGGTTAAGTAAGGTATGAAGGCCTCAGGACAAGATAGTGTCAACCCTCATTTTGGTAGTTTTGAGATAAATCAATTTGAAACTTCGTTCAAATCTATAAATCAAAACACGTACTTTTTTTAATACTTTTTATTTTTGTTTGCTTTAATGATATATCCTTAATAATACCTGTAACAAAAAATATCAAAACATAAATATATTAAACATAAAATGAAAAAAATAAAATGGTGCATATCAAAAATTGTGGGTTGACACTATATTCAAAACCTAACCTCACAAATCTTTTGTTTAAATATTGGAGAATATAGTGTCGAGCTACAGACCTCATTTTCACTTCCTGAAGAGTTACAAGACATCGGAACATAATCTGGATCAAGTACAGAATCATTAGAATCCTCAGCAATACTAATGTTATCACAATTAAGTCTTCTTTCGGCACCGTCAAACATTTCGTCACTTACTTATTGAGGTTGACACTTTATTGTCACAAGTTATTCATAAAACATTCATTCCGTAAAAAAATGCATAAGGGCTATAAAGTCATCTATAGGTCAAAAATGAAATGTGTTTGGATCAAAATATACCTTATGATTAATTTACATAGATGGCATACTCAGTTCAATTTTGACCAAAATGAGGGTTGGCACTCTCTTGCCCCGAGGCCTTCGTTTGGTCCTATTAATTTAAGATTGGGTAGTTGGGGTTACATTTTCACTGATTGAATTGGTGAAAATATATTTTCATTAGTGAAAATATATTTTCACTTGAAATATGCTTATGAAATATTATACATATGTACCTACATATGTATAAATGACACATGCTCGATAATTTTTTCCATTGCATGTCTATTTATCTATCCCCTATTTCTCTCTAAATATTTTTCTACGAAATTCCCCTATTTGATAGACTTACATACATGCATATAAGTATAATATCATATCTACTTTCCAATATAAGAAGATATACGAGAGGAGAGCTAAAAAAAAAGTAATATTCGTCGTCCTCAAAGTTGTTTATTGAAATCGGTGCTCCATGTTAGCTGCTGGTGCGTGGTTATTTACTTATTTTTCCCTATATTTATGCATTGCTCTATTCTCGAAAGAAGAACAGCTCACATTTTTGATAATGTCGCTGGTTATAAATCAAACGACACCAGCTTTTGCACGGGGTACAGTTAGCAAACGAAAATCGACACTCTTTCATTCGTATATACATATTTTACTACGAATACTTCAGACTATTTATATTGTTTAATCATTTTTATATGATTCTATAGTTTTTCGATTAGTTTTATGCATACATACAAATATGAATCTAAAATTAATAAATGAAAACATAAATAGATAAATAATTGTACCTACGTGCTTTTATTAATCACGTGATTTTACATAGATCTGTAACTATATTTTAGAATGTTTCAGCATCTTCTAATGAGGTCAATTTTTTTTTAAATGGTTGATTATAAAATTAAAGGCTATCAAACGTTTGAAATATGTATGTATTTGTAATTCATTTTATTAGATGATACAATAGTAGAGGTTGTTAATAATTATTTATATTTATTACAAATAAAAGGCATGTCCGTTAGTAAAGAGTGTCAAATTAGGACGAATGAATGCCGTTTTTTAATCAAATATGCTACTTTGTCTGAAGAAAAAGATCTTCGGTCAATTGAACACCAAGACGCTACACAAAGTCCAATGCACTGAAAGAAGTATGGAATGCCGTATCCTTGGTAAAACGAGGAAAGACAGGAAGCGGAATATGACAAGGGTAGTGGATATAGTGGATAGAGTGAAGAGATTGAAATGATAGTGAGCGGGCCACGTGGTTAGAAGAATTGACGAAAGGTAGACAAAATAAGGTCTAGAATGGTACACGAGAGAATGCAAAAGGGTGCAAGGAAGACTGCAGGGTAGATGGGTAGACGAAATTAGGAAAATGTGTGGGGTGAGATGGATGAGAGTTGCGTAAACAGAGACAAGTGGAAGCGTGTTGGATTGGCCTTCATCCAACGTGGATGATGAATGGTTGTAGTTGATTTGTAAGCTTACACATGTACAGTTTGGTGTTGGTAGTGTTGGATAATGATGAAAGGATCCAGGATGGACGGCCGTCAACTAATGATTAATTTTCAGTACGAAAATTATTATCTGGAGAAGAGGATATTAATTGTTAATTGTTATATTATATTATGCATATTTACATACATATATTGTATTGATATTTCCGTTTTTTATAAATTGAACAACGAGTTTTAACTTACACATTATTTTTCTTCTTCTAATAAAATTAAAGGTGGAGAGAATTTAACATGGTATAAGATTTATTCGCGACATAAAGTTTAGGAAATCCCGGTCTAGATTGTTGATTAATCGTTTTCATAAATAAATATTAATTTGTTCGAGCAACCGAAGGGTTGCGGGTCGACTGTATTTGGATCATTGCCATAAATAACAAAATGCTGGGTAAATGAAATTGCTTTTTGCTGCTGTCTGCGTATGGCCCTGCAATGCATTACACTCACTTGCAAAACTGCAACCGATAGTATTGCAAAATCTTATTATACATATATGTATGTATGCACGAAGTGTTAAACCGAAACTCATTCCATGATGTATTTATGTGGCCCACGAGTTTATATGAAGTAAAATATATTTATTGAATCCTCCAATTTAGGATTTTAGCCTGATTTAATTTTAAATGAAAATAGAAAATTAAATATAAGTATTAACTATTTATGTACATAATGGATAACCCAAAAATAGTTACATAGATACTATATAATAAAAAACACCACTTACTAGGTACTATATAATAAAAAATAAAACGTGATCAGTAATCGATTCTGAGTTCGAATCAGTCAAAATCTCGAGTTCGAATTTTCGCATGATCACAAAACTTCATCTATTGTTACTACGTACATAGATAAAGTAAAAATGTTATATATGCACCTGCTATACAGGTGTATACAAATTGTATGCAATGTATGTAAATACATATGCACTTATGCTATATAAGAATCAAACAATTGTTGTTGAACCAAGGCGAATTGCATTTTCTCACCTTTTTCTCGGAAACACGGTAATAAACCACTAGATATTAAGATAATAGCGAGTTGGGAGGTGGGAAAGAGGGTTGTCCCTATATAGCGTTTTCCCTTATTATTATATTAATCCAATCTCCCGGCTCTCGCGGGAGCTATCACATTAAACTGATTATTTAAAAGTGGGAAGAGAAGCTTATCTCAACACATCTTAACCCGAAAATGTCGGAACGGAAAGTAAATCCTATTAGAAATTTTATTTTTAAATCTTCGAATAAAATAAAATTAGAATCTGCTCGAGAAATTCAGAAACGAGTTTCTACGGAAATAACCGGCTGGCGAATTGGGGAAAGAATCTCTGCAAGTTTTAAGGCTGTTCGTGGTTATAACCGGTTTCACTTGAAAATTCTTCTTTCGAAGCAATATTTGGCGCGGTTTTGGCTCACTTGAGGGTTCAAGGAGCACTCCAGGGACGGCACGGGGAAAAGATTAAACACGCTGCTACCCTCACTCCCCATCCCATCCCCCTAAACTGAGAAACGGCAATAAAATCGCCTAATGGTCGCTTTTTAACCGGCAATATTTCACGTGCGTGTTTTTCTTTTATGATATAATGAAAATTCGCGGCAGAATCCCACCCTGTTTTTCAGTGCTGAATTTTACAATGAATAAGTACGTAGAATATACACATATACGTATGTAAAATAAAGTAGTAATGAATATCTTGGGTTGTTATTTCGCTCGAAAAAAATATGATAATAATAAGTAAACGTTCCCGCTAAAGTATAAACGCGACAAGACCACGACTCATAAAGTAAAGAGGTTGATACGAAACGCTCTGTTGACTTTGCCTTAAATAACGGCTTTTATGGCCATTTTTTAGTTCCGGTTTTTTCTTCGGATAGCAAAAAAAAACATCTCTACCACGACACAGTCCTGGCTTCCCGCTCATTCTTGAGGGATGGTCCTTAGCTGTCATTATGTAAATGTAAATGATCCGAAAGCTATACATATAAACATTAGGCGGGTGTACGTAAAGTTTCAAAATAAATGTTAATATTATTGGAAAAAATGCCATGAAATGAATTCGTTTCATTTTATTATTTCATGGTGTCATTACGGGTTTACCCCTAATTCGACACCTATGGCTGAATATGTATTTTATATAAATTTATTATATTAGTATTTATTTTGATATTCAATTCAAATAATGGTAACAAATGAAGGTAGTTGGCCAATTCAATGAACTGTTTCAAGAATGAAATTAGATAAATTAGCAAACATTGATTGGAAACGATTGTTCTGGAGTAACATATGTATATCCAAGGTCTGGCTAGCAATACAGGATGAGAGCGTGACTCCTCAGTTATAAGTAGAGGTAGGACCGGAAGCGTGCCGTTTATTGTTCAATTGTTGTAAATCCTTTGTAAAAAAGGTTCGGCAAATCTTTAACAATGCATTTACAACATTTGAACAATATACAGCCCCCTCAGGGTCCGGGATTTAGTTATAAGCATTATACCCTTCCCACAAAGCTTTGTTTCTGGTTATTATTTGTATACATATCCTATATACAATATATGTAAGTAAGATAATAGTAAAATATAAGTTAAAAATGATGTATGTAGTACATACATATGTACATATTTTACTCGTATTGAACATAACCAGGGTCGTTATTTCATAGCAAAGAAATATGTATGTACGTCATATACGGATTTAATTTTACAATATAGTAATGGAAAAGCCTCTTGTTTGTATTTTTATCGTTTAATCTCCACGAAAGGCTCAAATGGGAGTGAAGAGAATTTGAAATAGAATCAATTTGAGTGCATTCACAAAGGCTTTAGATCGCGTAAAAGCTCCATTTCATAACCTGCCTCTGTACAAGATATTGAACAATAAAACTGCGGCAGAGAGCTTTGAAAACGGCAAAGCTGTCGCCGAGGACGCCAACGCTGGCCCTCGTAAAAAGTTAAGTCCAACAGCCAAAGGGTTAACGGTCGGGAAAACTGCACAAGATGGATCGTTTGCCACGTTCGGCTTTCTTCCGCCGGCAAACGAGTCGTTTCCACGTGTAACTTATTTAACTGAGACAATTTGCTTTCGAGTTTATATTATTTTACACGAATCGTTGAAAATTGGACACGCGTAACATTAAATTGTAACGTTTTAACGGGTCCGTTACGCGCCCGCCGCGATTTTCCTCAGTTCCGTTCCCGTGTACGTGGGGGAGTCATAAAAAGTTTTGTGTACAAATGATGTCATTAGGATACAAGTGGGGGATGGGGGCCGATTCATTTGGTAAAGGGGCTCAAGGAAGGACGAAAAGGAAGCGGAAGGAAGGGGTGAGAAGTCTCACATTAACGCCGAAACTCCACCCCATACACCCCAAACCACCAGATACGAACATTTTCTACCCATTCTCAACACTATTGAGATACTAAAGAGATGATTAACGACTCAAAGGCGATTACATATAAATTAGCTGTCCCTAGTGAAACATATGCTATGAATACATATAAAATATTGTAGCGTGGACGTTTAGAGGGGTTTCCGAGATCGGAGTGAAAGACGCAGCAGTGTAGTAGGGGTAGTATATTGTTCTTGATCCGTCGGCTTGCCGGCTCATAATGACCAAAACCGCCTAATATTTATACTCATTGGGTACTCGTTGTACAGAAAGATCATTGGTTGATGTGTCGCGAGATCTTATTGGCTGTTGAATACGGTTCGTTCATAGGCTGAGGCCTTTTTGGTACGAACGCGAGATCAGGTGATCAGCGGCAGTAAACTAGTGGTCGAAGATCTGAGATGCCAATCACCGTTACAATATTGTTGTTTGAATACAGACGAGTGAAAGTTTTATTATAAAAACATACATATTTATATTTGAGGATAAGCCAAACTGGTAGTGTAGATATACATTATATAAAAAGAAATATTTAAATAAAATTTAAGGTCATTCGCTGATATGACCAAATTCTATGTAATTTATTTTTTATAAAAATTTAAAAGAAAAAGTTTTTGGTAATAACAAAAGCTTAATTTTAAAACTAGCTACAAATAAAGGTTCTTTTTATACCAGCACAGCTCAAGCTGGCCACTGAACGTAAAAAGCAGCGTTAAAAGTATTCGTTGATGGACACATTTATATGTTCCGTAATGTGTATGTGACGTATCTGAGAAAGCAGTAACCGTCACGATCTATTCATATTATAAAGCAGTACATTTTATCGAAATGTATCAAGTAAAACTGATTTTTTTTGGCCGCTGTGGAAATATTCACGCATGACGTGATGTCATAGTGGCGAGTGTACCCGCACTAGCAAAAGTGTTGTCATGTGCATATCAATATTTTTGGAAACGTCATATTTTGACTGGACTTGTCTTTTCCATGCTGTGTTGTGCCAAGCTGCTGAATTTCAGTGCTGGATAATATAAACGGACCTTAAGTAGTACGTAGTGGGAATAATCGGTATTTAAATTCGCGAAAATACATTTTGACAGAATTGTCATTCGTGTTATCGTTATAATTAAATTAAATTGAGTAGCTACATTGCGTGAATTTTCAAATATCAAATTAGCAGATGACATTTAATTAACTGTTATATAATGCGGTTCGAATTAAAATAGTAGACTTTTGCCGAAATATGCAGAGATATGTACTATGTACATATACATTAGCTCGTTATATTTTAAGAAAATGTCGTGAGAGATTCACATTTAAAGTTCGTTCATATGTAATATTATTGTAAGATATTTAGGGTCATTTTGATAGTCAGTGAGGATGGAATTTGAATTTCAAAAGATCCAAAGCTCATATACGGGCAACTATACATAATTCAGTAGCGTACGCTAAAATCTATCAATTTTACTGGTATATGTAGACAAAATGAAAAATAGTGTGTATACATATAATTGTGGTATTGTTAAGAAATACAAAAATATTTTTTCTAGAAAAATTTGAAATCATATCTTTGAAGCTTTTGAAAGCTTTTTTCCAACTTTTTTCCGTTTGAGCATCGTCGGGCATCGCTTTTAATATTAAATATCATATATACATACATACATAAGTACATATGTAAATAGTCCACCATTGCTTATTATTTGAAAAGAAAATTCCACGCCAATGCAATGGATATTTAACTATTTCCCTCGAGGAAAAAAATATTCAGCATTCGACACCTAATATTGATACTAAAGTTAACATGACAAAGGATTTTATTATTCAGAATAAGAATAACACGAAGCCATTGACTGAGGAGCGCACCCTTTGAAGCAACGTTATCTGAAATCTAGAACCCTAAAATCCCGCAGAAGACCGGAGTTTATTTCAAAATGGTTTGATTTATATAATATTATCGCCACGCTTGAATGAGTGCGTCAATACACCACTCAAAATAAAATGAAATATACTTTTGTATGTATATATGTACTTATATAAAATATATCGAAAATAAATGTTATTTATTATTTATATATTTAAACCAGGAAGGCCTAATAGTTAAATCCAATGCAACTTCCTGGCTAATAAAAAATTTGCATTTATAAACATAGATATATTCAGTATTATATTTTAAAATATTAAAAGAATTCGATATTTTATACTTCAAATTATAAACGGCTTGTTAAATATGAGTGGAATTTCATAGAAAAAATATACAAAATAGAAGCGGAGTCGCCTGTGTAAGGAGATGCTATAGAAAAGTGCTCGGTACTCGTTGATAAAAGGATCTATCTTCTCACACCGAAACGGAATAGAGGAGAAAGTAAGCGATAAGAAAGAAAAACTGAAATATTTCCTTTTCTCTCTCTTCCTCCTTTACTATCCAGAAAACCTTGGCGTCAAACGATAAAAGGACCCCTTTTTCGCATTGAATTGAAATACACTCTAAGGATGCGATGTGACTTGCGAGGCCTTCTTTAGCATTTTTCATCTGGAAAAGAAAAACAGTCGGAAAGTTTTTTGTAAACGAAATTTATTTTATATACAACTTTTTTTATAATTTTTGTACTTGATGATGAATGGAATGTATTGTATTTACACATTTATTTATTTAAAAATTCGTATTTATTTGTATTTAATATGAATGTATTTTCATGATATACATACATATATTAAATATTTTATTTTATTTTATTTATTGTTTATAAATAAAGTTTTATAATTTTTTATCATACGTTATTTATAATTTGAACATGTCAGACTAGACATATTATAATTATTAAAAATATAATTAAAAAAGTTTAAAGTATCAATAATTACATATTATCCAAATGAAGAATTTTTGTAGACTTGTTTAAAATATGATTCAATATCAAGTTTTGTATTGATTGACGTCATCATCTATTTATGTACATACATACATATACATATATACAATTATTCCCACTATCGATATTATCCATTTTAAAATCAAAACATCAACAACGTCTACTCAACTGCTTTGAGTTCAACTCAAAGAATCTGAAAGAAGAAAATTAAAAATTTAATTTTTAAACTCCACACTACATTGACTCGAATAGTGAAGTACTCTTGACGATTCTGGGACAGCTTTGAATATTCATGAGATCGATGTGAGCAGGATAGTATGGCAGATGGTACAGGAGAGCTTAATTCAACGGCGAGCTTCATTAGTGCAAATGATGCGATTGGGTTTCTCACACATGCAACTGAAACAATCGATCTCAATTCCTCATAGATTTCTGATAGATTTACACACATACATACGTACATATATCGAACGATCCCTGATTTAATTTTTTTTTTAAATCGAATTTTAATTACATAAAAATGTTCCGGCGTATTATATAAGTAACGAATGCGGAGGGCAAATGTGATTTTATTTCAATCGGAGTCTGAATTGGAGTGGAAGTCGGTATTGGAGAATGGAGTAGGTTTTTATCAACCGATTTCACAGCCCTAATGGTATTATTGATATGGGGAAATTCACCATCGAGACAGTTTCCTCATACACGTAAAGATTGCTTTATTTTCGTTTATGGGTGTTTTCTCGTGCGCCAATTTGCAGTTGACGAGACAAAAGCTTTCACTTGTTCGGCGATAAAAGCTTTTAAACATGTGTCACGCCAAATTAATAGGCCTTATTGTGTAGACGTATCGCCGACGATATATTGACATGCTCGCAGAAAGACACAACGCAGAAAAGGCAAGGGGATGGGGGCTAAGTGTGTGTCAAAGTTTTGAAACCACTTAATGGAGCTCTCAGGGAGTGTGGCGTTCGCGTGCAATTTGGCGCGAAAGCCATCTATTTTCAACGGTTCTACGATTATTAAGCACAACTTTTTCATTGTATTGTACTGTAATGTTAAATATATATGTAACATTATATATTTTAGATTAAATATTAAAAGTTATATAAAATTTATTGCACATACTATACAATTTGAGCGCACGATGTCCGGTATGTGCTAATTTTTTGATACATATGTACATATACATATATATATATATATATATATATATATATATATATATATATATATATATATATATATATATATATATATATATATATATATATATATATATATAAACATTCGTTTAGGAGCTGATCATGATTTTAAAAATAGGTGGGACACGAGGAGTTAATAAAAAATATTATTGATAAAAATAATAGTAGTAATGCTAATAATGAAAGAATTAACATGTAGTGATTGAAAATTCAAGCACACCTTGTGAAATATATGTAGATAAATATCGAAAAACGTTAACGGTATCGTGTATTTTTCAAATCGACTGGCGTATTCTGCCCCAAATAGACCTTTAAGGCGCAGCCACACGGAATCGTACGGCACGGCATGCATTGGTGTACTCCAGCTGTGAATGGGTATGTATGACATAAGACACACATATTCACAGCATATTGTTAATTTGTAAAATCTAAAATCAAATATGGGAATCACTGTTAATACATGGGAAATATATCACTTAAAACATTGCAGTATGTGAGTTTTGGCCTTGCATAGATCAGACGTGCTAGCGTTTTTTACATGTGCTAAAACTATTTAAAAATATTTTTAGCATTTTGTGTTTGCTAACGCAGCCAACTAAAAGCGAGATTCTGTACACGGAAATACGGATCTTTTTTCTCTGCTTCGTCTGACTGTCTTCATCCCACACAAGTAGGGTTTCTGGACTCGACCCGACCCGGACTCGACCCGGCCGGGTAATGTCTTAAAACCCGGACCCGGACCCGGCCTTCAAAACCGGTCCGGGTATTTAAAATTTTGAGTATTAACGTAAACATTTAAAATGATTTTCAGTTGATACATTGAAAATATCCAAATATGTATGTGTTATTTATAGATTCTGCGTGTACATGATTCATATACATATATATATATATATATATATATATATATATATATATATATATATATATATATATATATATATATATATATATATATATATATATATATATATATATATATATATATATATATATATATATATATATATATATATGACCTTATTTGAATATTGAAGTTATTATATATATTGAAGACCCGTCGGGTTTTCAAAATATTGGACCCGGATCCGTCGGGTATTGAAAACCCGGGTTTTCAGAAACCCTAATCACGAACAGACGAGCAACGAGATGCAAGACTGGAAACTGATCGTATACGCACTGCTCAAGTCCGTACGTCTGAATCAAATGAGCAACGGAATGCAAGACTGGAAACCGATCGAGTACGCACTGCTCAAGCCCGCACGTCTGAATTAGATGAGCAACAAAATGAAAGATTGGTTTTTTTTTAAATGAATTTATTCGTGTACGCACCAGACGGAAAAAGAAAAAAAATGTGTGGGCAAAACCAATTCAATTAACAAAATGAGTGGCATTGCAACGCATGCCGGGTTCAGCTAGTGTAATATAAAGTCTTACCAATGTAATATAAATTCTGACCAAACACGGATTAAAATTCTGACCCGAAAATAGGAGCCTTATATAACTATAAGAATGTACGAAAGGTAGACAAAAAAGTATTGGAATGATACCCGAGAGAATGTTAAATGGTGCAAGAAAGGCCACACAGGAGATAGGTGGATGAAATTAGAAAAAAAATGTGTGAGATTAATGAAGGTTGCTCAGAACAGAGGCGAATGGAATGGCATGTTTGGATAGGTTTTCATCTAGAAATGGAAGCATCACAGTGGCTAACTACGTGATGCAAATGATTTTTTAATTGTATGAAACATACTTCGATGTAAAATTAGTATCCGATCATGAAGGAGATATACATAGTATATATTGAAAAAATGACATTTAATATTGCTATTACTGCAAATCATCATCCATAACTTTAATTTTTGTTTAAATAAAAAAAAAAAAATACATACTACAATCAACGACATTAAAGATTCGGAGCTATGTCTTTTTGAACCTGAGGAAAGTTCATGTAATGGTAATTTGGAAATGCAAATTAGTAGGCGAGTCAGCAGGGTTCCCTCATAATGTATAGTTTCAACGTAAATTCATTACTTCGGATAGTTGAACCCTTAGCGAGCTCGCAAAGAACTTCAAGCATCGGCATATTCAAATTAGGCAACGTTTTTCCCCTACAAACTTGAATCCTCTCAGGTCTCGAGCTATAAATTGTTGAATGAGATGAAAAACAACGGGGCAATATGTATGTATAAAATGAACTCACGGTTTATTCATCAGGTTGAAAGTAGGTACTATCATGAGGATTATTCATTGAAAAATTCGAACTCGAGATTTTTTGAACACTGTTAGTCCTATCGAACTGAAAACAAGTATCAGTTACTGAAATGCTTATCGATACGAAGTAAATTTTTTTAAAATTTTAAATTGACCGGAAGTGGTACCTGCTCTTACAAGTATCATCTTTTTTTAAAAATATTTTTGATTTTCCTAAAACGCTGAACGGTTCAAACTGAAATTTATTAACTTGTGATAAAATGATAAATATCTAATCACTAGTCCATATCTAATAGCTAGGGACATTGATATTTTTAAAAATATTTTTACCTCAGCCGGGAGTAGTATTTTTAATCTAAAGAATCGAGGCGTTTTATGCTCTTCTCGGAAAAATATTAAACTGAAATTTCAAATCTAGAAGTTTCAGTTTAATACCAAAGTAATGTATAAAATTTAATTAAGTTCCATCAACTGGAAGTGGCAGTTTACTTAATGTTTTTTTCAACCCTTTAAATATGTGTGCTTTTCAAGAAAAAAATCCAGCATGTTCTTTGTATTAATTTCATATAAAAAATCAACGAATTTGATAAACCAGAAGTGAGATTTTTTCCTCTTAGAATAGTCAAAAATGTTGCGACCACACGAGTTTTTCCTCACCACTAAATGTATCGAGCTGAAAATTAATATTTGTATTCTTTATGTACTAACTTAGAGTTGATAAGGTTTTGGTAAGAATTCATAAACCGGTAGTCGTAATTTTTTTAAAACAAAATTTAATTATTTTTTTTTGATCTTTTAAATTATTTCTATCTTCTTGATATTTTATGTTTATAATATTTGAAAAGTATAAAAATGTGTGTCTTTCACAAAATTTTATATATAAACAGTGTGCTTCATTTGCGGTTAAAATATTGGTCGAAATCAATTATTGTGTTTTAATTTGCCTCCGAAAACTGTGACGAAAATTTTCTTAGCAAAACGACTAAGCATTGTCATTTGTTTTTTTCGTATAAAAAATAATTTGAAAAACATTTTCGTTACTAAATAATTGAATAGTATTTTATTAAAAAAAGTGGTAGTAAAAGGGCTACGGAGTGCGATATTTGAAGTCATCGATGAAATATTTGCAAGGCTAGGCTGGTCGATGACGATGACGATGTAATGTCGGAACAAGTAGGAAAGCTTTTCATCCAAACCCAAAAAAAGGTATGTGCAGCAGAATGGACTAGTGATTAGCATATAATGATTTGAGCAAAGTGGTCACGGGTTCAAATACCACTGGTTTCTCCTGGCCACACCCTGAATTTGTGACTCCAGGTCGATCGTTTCCTGTCAGAGTTTGCTAATTTATTTAATTTTCATTGAAACGGTTCCAAAAAATTGGCAACCCATTTTCTCGGAAATCTCGAGTTTTCAGCAAACTCGGATTTCGCTGATTTGTATAAAATGCTGCAAATTTACATAATTGACCATAGATATCTCTATGGATGCTAATTGATATGAATTTACTTTGTATAATATTGTCTACTAGTTGTTTTACCCGGCTTCGCTCAGTATTTGTAATATAAATAGCGTAAACATGGCGAATCTAATAGTAAATATTCAATTGTTTTTTTATTAAATTTATTTGAATCGAAAAAAAAATCCACTAGTCATCATTGAAATTTTGACTTGTTTACGAAATTCCCAACCAAAGATACAAACTTACATACAAAGTCTTTTTCGAAATTATATGTTTCTGGCCAGGGAGGCGTATTGGGGTTACCTGTTAGGCCTTCCTGGTAAAAATAAAATAATATATACATATATATTTTAGCGTATATAGATTTTATTTTATAATTCTTTCTTTAGTGTTTATAATATTTAAAGTGAAAATCTGATGTGCCGTGTGAGTACATAAGTTTCCCTAAATTTGCGCTCAATTTGTATCCAAAATTTTTTTCATAGCTGGTATGTGTGAACGGTATGAATTTTATTTTTTACTTCTGTTACTTTTTATATTTTAAAAATACATAGATGATGTCGTGGGGTGGTCACATTCGATTTTTATTTTGTAGGGACAATCACTCCAGTAGTATGTATTTGCAATCTGGATTAAGTAGAATGTGCTGTATTTGAAGAATCGACCTATGTATGTAGCTTTAAAAAACTCCATAGTCAGAGATCCCACGTAAGAGCTTTCTGCAGACAAATTTCTAGATTAAATTTGTGGCTAAAGTAAATTTTTAGATTTTTGGTTAAAAAATCTTAGTTTCTACAGGTCACCGCTTGCAGGAGGCCAGGATCGCGTTAAACGCTATTAAATACCCTGCACTTTGCATACTAAGTGCACTCAGACAAACTTCACCCACAATTACTTTTAAATTGCACTTTTATAGTCGTATGCTTGTAAAGGGCGAGTGCTCGCGCCTTGAAACACTACTTGGCACATTTACCAAGGAGAAGTATTTGACTCTTTGCGAATCACATACGAAGAAAATTTTTTATCAAATTTTCAGGTCGAATCCAAGTGAAGTTTGATCTGAAATGACGTGAATATGTTCCAAGAAATGACTTGAATATGTTCATATTCTATGGAAAGAACGTCGTAGTTTGAATTCTCGTGTGCAATCACATTGTCGTGATACGAATCTGATGACTCGATTATTGGATTGGTGAATGGTGGGTGGAGATGTACGTATCTCTGGGCACATCCCATCGCTGCACTCAATATCTGAAATTACAAATCTTGAAGGAAGGAAGGCGTGTTCAATTTTAAATGGATGCCACTGGTGGTTCAACGGTGACAGGTCCTTTCTGGTCGGTGATTGATTGCTTGTTTGGCGCGTTCGCACTACATCAAATGTGCATTATTATACCGGTTCGGGTTGGACGTTGGTGACCGAAAGTAAAATCATGTAAAAAACAAGCATGATGGGAAATTTTTCAAATTAAAATTAATTACTGATTTTAATATTTTTTCCTTGACAAAATTGGAGAATTTGTGATTTTTTTTGGTAACGTCAACTATAGTAGTGCTTCCTAAAAGTATGTTATCCCTTGAATTTATAAAATATTATTTAAATACATATATATATATAATACATATACATATATATATATATATATATATATATATATATATATATATATATATATATATATATATATATATATATATAAATATATATAAATATATATATATATATATATATATATATATATATATATATATATATATATATATATATATATATATTTATGTAAATACCACGGTGTAATTACGGAATTTGCCCCAAGGCGAAACCTATGGCCAAATTCGTACATATCGATATGTATGTTCATTTTTTTGAATTTGTATCGAATTTTAAGTTTTAAATAACATTATTATAATAAATTTGAAATTGTATTCAAATAATGGTGACAAATTAATATACATATAGTATGTATGTAGGTTGCCAATTTGTTTGGAACTGTTTCAAAAATGAAACCAGATAAATCGGCAGACTCTGATAGGAAACGATATCTATAGTCTGGCCAGCAACACCGGGCCAGGGATTGAATCCATGACTCCTTAGTTGATAACATTATACGTTCACCATTGATATATGTTGCTTGTTTATCATCTACATACATACATATAAACTCACTGTACATTTGCATATGTGATTTTTTTTTATTTAATATACATCAATATATTGATATATCGAACGTGGCACGCGAATAATTTATATAATAACAAATATATTTTACTATAATAGATTCGAGAAATAGTTAGGGTTTTCCTTAAAAAAAATCATCTGTGACATACTGTATTTAATATAAAAAAGAACGATTCAATTAAAAAAATTAATCGTTTTCGAAATCGGTTTATGAAATGACGGAAACTATTGAGTACTATTAAACTACTATTATTGTACCCGATGACATATCATCGCATGGGTGTTAGTATATAAAGTTATTAAATAAAAAAAAATTAAAAGAAATGTGTCGTCGGTCATGTGTTAGATCCGCACGCGGTCGAATTTTTTCAAATACCATTTAAATATATTTAATTTAATATTTTTATTTAATTGTTTAATATAAAATAGGTAAAAACTACCTACCTTTATTTAAACAATATAAAACACCAATAGAAAAATTTATTAATTAAATAAATTTTCAATAGATTGCGATTAATTCTCTGCCAAGAGGAAACATTGGTAATCAATAGTATATATGTATGTATGTATAAGTTTTTTCTTTTGTTATTGTATTCGTATATACGTTTTAGCAGTTGTTTAACTGTGACGTACATACATATGTATGTAGAATCGAAACAACTATTACAGTACGACGAGCGTTATCTCAAACAGACAGACAGAATAGCGATATCATAATATATATGATGATTAGATGTACCACTGAGTTAATAATAAGTAATGAAGTTTTTGTAAGAAAAAATTTACCATCCCTCCTCTTTGTATTTATTTATTTTTAAGTCAAGTGAACGCCTGTATCTGTCCAATTTTGTTTCATTATTAAATTTAATTTATCCGTTAGTTTGGAAAAAATTGTAAAAAAATTGAGTAAGAAATGTAATGAGGATTTAATGAGAGTACATAGAGTAAGAACAGAACTAATGTATGCATGTACATATGTGCATATAATAAATAATACGTATTCGTTTTTGTTCTTGAGCTTTAATAGCTTTTAAAAAAATGATTTTGGATTACATGTCTCTGATCCTTGTTTAAGTATATTTGTAGTTTGTAGTATTGTTTAGCCTTCGTGAATGAAATTTCCGGGCTTTTGTTTATACGCAGGGGATCACCACATGTCATTTCACCATAAGGGTTCCTCGAAGCGATAAGGTAGTGAAGGGAATTTGACGAGATATGCTTTAATGCGAAACGTATTCATCATCCCCCATTCAACAAGATTATTCAAAATATAAACGAACGTCTTAAACTTGAGACGTTGACAAATCCATCGAGTTTTGTTTTTATCGAAAACGCGTGAAATTATCGCGAAATTTATTCGATCTTTGGGTAATGCGAGTTCCAAAAGGAGCGAGTCATCCACTTCGGAGGCGATAAATCACCGAAGGTGCCATTCGATATTCCTTTTCCATGATGGATAAAACGCTTTAGTTGTGATCTGAAAAATGCGAAAATTCCACATTTAGACAACAGGAGTCATAAACACCGGAGGAATTCTTTGATGTCAAAGTGAAAGGGAAATTCTTGGCGCGTGACACCGAAGATAAGCTGAGGAATGCACCAAAGAAACACCCAGTACCCTACCTGGAAATACCTTCTTTGCCCCTCTGTATGAATTATAATTTCCCTGCTGTCAACTTTTAAGCGAAAAACCGCGTCGAATGTGGTTTTAAGATATCAAGAATTTTCATCCAAAGTAAACACAAAACATGGATGTAATATACTCGTATATGTACATACATATATTATATATAAAAGCAAATTAAAATAAAACAAACAAAAGTATCGTTTCGGATTTCGAAAAATAACTGAAATTTTAAAGCAGTACACCACGATGGCTGACAGAGGAAGCGTTCTAAATTTAACAATACAAAGCTCATCAAATTTTTCCTTACCCATCCGATTCCCAATTCCAATTTGGACTTATATTTTGACTTGGGATTTTATAATTTTATTATTATTTTTTATTGCATAATTTAATTGCCATAACCAATGCAATGATATTTCATCACTTCGATATACATATGTATGTTCATATATATGTACATATGTATATAGCAACGAACGCAATGTATTATATGTTTCTATATATGTATGTCCATACATACATATCTATGTATGTATTATTAATTATTATTGTACATCGATTTCAATTCCTTTTTCAGTTCCAGTTCTCAATTCCTTTTTCAGTTCCGATTCCGAAGTCCAGTTTCCAATTTCCGATCCCTGTTTCAGTTCCGATTTCCGATTTCTGTTTCAGTTCCGATTTTGATTAATTATTACTATTCGTATTGTAACTTTATTAAATCACGTATCAATTTATTTCCGAATTCACCCGATTTATTTCCGATTGCAAATTGCAATTGCAGCTAGTGCGTTTTTTGGTCGATTTTCACTAGTACTTATATATTGCCACCATATTTCCAACTCTCCAGTTAGAATGCAAGGCCCACAAAATATGTATATCTTGGTTGTAAATTCCCCTCAAAGTCTATATCTTATTTTTTAAAACACTTGATGGTTGAGAGCTTTTTCCATCAGGAAGCAAACAAAATCTATCATGGATTTTTGTACACAAATATTTATACGAAAATAGTGCGATGGATTAGATTTCAGATTTTAAACAAAACTACATTATTCTATATTAAACTTTTTTGATATTTCTTTAACGTCACGGAATTGAAAATTTCATTATTTTGTTTAAGGTTTTTTATTATAGATTCGACGTTTATGGCCACATCCATTGCATTGGATATAAATCTATATTTTCCGTTTGCAAAATTCTACTAAGTGGCAGACTTATAGAAAAAACTTTGGCTAAGACATGAAGTGCTACAATGAATTCCATTTGTTTCATGACACATATTAAATGATTCGCATTAATTGATGAATCTCGATCGTCCCATGATGAATTTTTTGCTAATGCTTTCATTACCAATTCTATCATTTCCAAAAAAATTAAAATGGTGTCATGTCTTTCAATCCAACCTGTTTGACACATTTGTATTAAGTGGGATCTTCTAGCAGAAGGTATATTTGTTTCAATAACATTTTTGAGCACTCCTTGGCGTTTCGGTGTTTTTAAAATGTGGGATATTTTGGGATATAGTGGGATATTTTGCCGCCGACTGCGCTCCGCAAAGGGGGGGGGGGTCCAGACCCCCCAGACCCCCCCTTCGCTACGCCACTGCCTCAGCACCTCTCTGAGCTATGTAGGTATTTGAAATACAAACGGAAAATCATTCAATATAGCATTGAAATTTAAAACGATACACTCTGTAATATCAGACACTACGAAATGACATACGTTTTCAAAAAAAAGCATTAAGGCATGACCGAGCGTTGACAAAAGCGATTTTTTAAAACTGGATTACGGTGAAAGGACCTCTGAAGGGTTTTTTGAAAAGAATATGTGGTACGTGCGAGGTTCCATTCGTCGTCTGCAATGGGGCACAAAGGACGGCGGCAACACCTCGAGAGTGCACCCATTGAGCATTCTTTTGATTGCCACTTCGAATTCGGATTCGATTGTACACAGAGAGGGTGTGAGAGATGCCCTCTCAAAGGGTCTCCTATAAGAGTGAGCCCCGGGGGGCGTAGCGTGTGCTTGGAATATGTTTCACGGATACGAAACAATGAGGTTAGTGTGCGCGTGAGGTGTGCTAGCTGCTTCCGCTTAATATTATCGCCTATATTGTGATCGAATTTTCCGCACTGAAGATCGGTTTCCATTTCAAGTGTGACTTAGAAGGGTGTTAGGTATGTGATCAGCGTCAATTCTGGATGAAGGAAGTGTTGTGGAAATGTCGACTGAGATTGTGATTTTCTGTAATTATCTTACTGAACTTCATCTTATTCTTAGAATATTGTAATTGTAAAATTTAATTCCGTTTTTTGTAGGATGTTGTGTGTTCATTTTTCACTAGAAAAGTGCATTGAAGCTATTGATTTGCTTGAATATTTTTTACTCTTTTACATAGCCCGTTTTGATGGCTATCGTTCAATATTGTATGTTACGTTGTATCTAATTTTTTCCGAGTCAAATGCAGAGAAGCATTCTATCGATTTTATTTTTCATTTACTCAATTTTTCTGTTTAAATGAAATTGCACAAACAGAAAGTATATAAAACGAATTCCGTTTCTTGTGATGTATTTATGTTTTTAATTACTTACTTTGTAGCGTTCACCTCAATGAAAAAGCTTTTAGATGAAATTCACTTAAGTGCTTCAATTATATTGGTGTTCCAACATTGAATCGTGAGGTAAATAGGCAATAAGATATTTTCATAGATTATATATGAATATATTTTTATGTGAATTAAGCAACTTGTCGTTGTTAAGTACGTTTATATAATACTTGTTTTGGAAAAGTGCAAGGCAAAATCACAGATACGGCACAAGATTGCTTGCGTCGTATCATTGAGTCAATATTGTCACAATATGACGTTTTCGAAAATATGCATATGCGCATGATAGCAATTTCGTTAGCACGGGTGCACTCGTCACTATGACGTCACGTCATGCGTGAATATTTCCACAGTGGCCAAAGAAAATCTGTTCTGCTTGATACGTTTCGTTTTTGAGCTGTACTGGTATAATAATCACATTTGACAAAAATAAATTTTATTTTTTAATTAATTTAGCCTTTACGACGCATTTTCAACATTTTTGAAAAAATATTCCAGAGGGCTATTCGACTACATACATACCTATGTATGTACATATTTCTTCGATAGTGTACATACTCCTGCTAACAAAATTTATATGTACTTTATAAATATTCATCATTTAATTTGTGAGTGTATAAAAATTCGTTATGATCTAATAAACGTGGCATTGTTTTTGAGAAATATACGAATTTTCAATTAGTCTACATTGTCCGATAGTCTACAAGATACAATTATCCGTTTCTACAGGTTGTCAACTACAGTTGGCATGCGGCCGTCATATACCCATACGAAATCATCCCTTATTGTAATGTAGCGCGTGCACCCATTTAGTATCATCCTATGCTTGATAATTTGGTATTCTCCATGGCGTTGATTAGTTTGTCGGAAATATACATATGTATGTACATACATATGTCACAGCTTCGCTATAGGAATGATAACAAGCTGCCGATATTAGCGTGGAAACCTTCAAAGCCGGCATCACTCTCTGAATACATAACCGGCTACTCTGAATGACTACAAAACTGAATTATCCGACGTGTATCCAAAAGCTTCGAATACAAAGGAAAATATCTCATACTGAAATGCGAGACGCACTTGACCGAAAACCAAAATAATAACAAAGATAAACTATGCAAGTCAGAATTTACATTCGTCAGGAATATGTGTATATGTGTGTAGATTTTTGGATTTGGAATAAAATTTTTACATATTGTTGCGTACAGGGGTGGGTGGAGGATCCAAGTAAAAGGCCAACAGTCGTTTCACAGCATTTATTGATGATTCAGGAGATACACGCAGTGTCACTGCTAAGTCCAGAATGCTTTATATCGCCTACGTACCGCCTTATAAAGGGTAGATCTCTCAGGACGCCTAATCTGTTTACCTGTTGTATAGTCACGTATTCGGATATGTATTTCCCCGATATTGGGTCTCCCCGTACGGATTCTGAGAAATAACTAATATCGGTCATTGTTTAGCCTAAATGCACTTAGAGTCCAGATATAATCTTTGAAAGTGTGTGCATGCATTTAGTTAATCCGATAACAGATATCCGTTGATCTAAGTACAATTCGCTCAATCCACGGCGTACGTAACAATATTTTATTTGCTTGCTTTTTTCAATGAGTAATTAGTGGTAAACCTGGGCATATCAAAAAGATGGTTACATATAATTGATCTACCCGGAACATGGAAGCTCACTAAACTCACCAACTCTTATTATTTTTTTTTTATTTCGGGGCTGGGGGCGAAGGCCCCGGGGTACCGGAGGCATCGGGGGCGCTGGGGGCAAAGGCGTCGGGGCTTCGGAGATGCACAAAACGTAATTCGTAATTTGTTATTCGTAATTTCTAATTCACGCATCACTTTCTTTTCGAAACCAGTCGTTTCAATTTCTTTAACTTTATTTTTATTCGAAATGTTTCAATTCCTTTTCGAAACTACCAGTTGAAATCAACGGGCAAAACACTAGTTTATAATATTCAAGGTTGCAAGGCCAATGACCGGGGATCAAGCTTCTTGCTGACAATCCCGTTTCCATTTCAATATATGTACATATATAAATACATATATAGTCAGCAGTTTGGCTTAATGGTAGCGTATAGTGATTTTGAAGATTTTGAGCTGAATATAGATGGATATTGTGTTTTGAGATGTGACTCTAATTCTAGACATACGGGTGGGGTACTATTGTATTTAAGGGATGATTTAAGTTACGGTAATGTAATAGTTAATAAGGTTGATGGTGAGTTTTGGACAATTGGTGTGGATCTGCTTGTGAATGGAGTTACTGTGTTTTTGCTAGTAATTTACCGCTCTCCGAATGGTAGAAGTGGAAGATTTCTTAAATTTTTAGAAGAATTGAGTGAAAGAAGTATAGATGTGAGTAAAAATATAATTATGTTTGGGGACTGGAATTTTAATTGGTTACAGACAGAAGAATTTTATGTAAAAAAGTTGAGAAATTGGGTAAATGAATTGGGTTTTAAACAAAAAGTGACGGAAGCAACGAGAGTGAATAATTTATCAAGCTCTCTCATTGATTTGGTTATAACAAATATAATGGATCTGCGGTGTGAGGTGAAAGATGTACCGAAAATAGGAGACCATTCTATTGTCAACATGTTTTTGGGACAGCGGTTTAGTAACGGAGGACTTAAAAATATGCAGGTGACTGAAAGAGAAAACATTGATTATCAATTGATGAATGAATTGTTAAAGGAGTGTGTATGGGGAAAGGATGGTGATAGTGTGAATGAAATGTGGGAGATAATGTATCGTAATATAACATATTCTAAAAGTAAATGCGTAAAAACCACAAGAATCATGCATAAGCATAAGCTGAAACCTTGGTTTACCAAGGAAGTAAAGGAAAGCTTAGTTGATAAGAATGTTAGTTATAAAAGATATAAAATTATTAAGGCTATGGATGGAATCCAATTAGAAAAGGCTTGGTTAGAGTATAAAAGAAAGAGGAATAAATGTGTGAATGTTTTACGTAATGCGAAGAGGGATTGGCATGAAAGAAATATTGATGGTGCAAAAAAAGATCCCACAAAAATGTGGCGAATAATTAAAACTTTGATTTCCGGGGGAAAAAATGTTTCTTTGAATGAATTAGAAGTCGAGGGAGTAGTATATAATGATAAAGAGGATATGGTTGAAAGATTGAATGAGTTTTACATCAATAGTGTGAATGATATAGTTAATTCAATACAAACAAGGCATAATAGTGTGAATGATGATATTAATTTGGGTTTAAATAAGTTTGAAAGGTTTAAATTAGTGGAAATGGAGGGATTAAATGGTGTATTGAAGGGCATGAAATCAGTTTCTAGTATGGATGGATTGACTCTAGATATTTTAATCAACACTTGGGACATGGTTGGACCTCAGTTACTGAAATTAATAAATGAATCGTTAGAAGTGGGATCCGTCCCGGATGCATGGAAGGTGTCTACTATTGTACCGGTACCAAAGGTTACGGGCACACATAAAGCCAGTGAAATGAGGCCCATCAATATGTTACCAATTGTTGAGAAGATGCTGGAGGAAATCGTTATGATTCAATTGAAAGAGTTCATTAGTATAAATGATTGTTTGGTTGTGGAACAGTCTGGATTTAGAGTGAAACATTCAACAGAAACCGCTATCCAATTGGTGGTTTCTGATTGGATGGAGACGATGGATGAATCTAGCATGGTTGTTGGAGCAGTTTTTCTAGATTTTAAGCGAGCGTTCGAGACAGTAGATAGGAATATTTTATTACAAAAATTATATAAGTTAGGAATAAATGGTATAGTATTAAAGTGGCTTCAATCATACTTAAATAATAGAAGGCAAAGAGTAAAAATTGATAAGGTGCTATCCTCTGAATTTGTAACACCTCATGGAGTGCCGCAAGGGTCCAAATTGGGACCCTTATTATTTATATTATATATAAACGATATTGTTAAGGTAATTAAGATGTGTAAAATACATTTGTTTGCAGATGATACATTGATATATATAATTGGAAAGAATGTTGATGTAATGTCTGAGATTTTAAATATATAATTAAATTATGTGAATGACTGGTTGTGTGAAAATAAATTAAAGTTGAATGTGAATAAAACAAAAATGATGTGGTTGAATGGTAAAAATAAAAATATATTGAATGAAATTAGAATTGATGATAAGTTAATTGAAAAAGTTGAAAATATAAAATACTTAGGTGTATACATAGATTCAGGACTAAATTTTAAAATGCACGCTGACTATATAATAAAAAAAATGGCTAGAAAAGTTGGTGTATTATGTAGATTAAGAAATATTTTAAGTAAAAAAAGTAAAATTTTAGTGTTTAATTCAATTGTCTTGCCACATGTGGTTTATTGTGCCACTGTGCTTAATTTGTTTAGTGGCCAAGATTTAGAAAAAATGCAAAAAATACAGAATAAAGCTATGAGAGCTATTTTGAATGTGAGTAGATTTAAGAGTATTGGAAGTATGTTAGATGAATTAGGATGGATGAGTATTAGAATTAGTCTAAATATTAGTACATTGTCTTTTGTTTATAAGTTAGATCATAAGTTATTACCTAAGTATTTTGATGATTATATAATAAGGAATAGAGATAAACATAGTTTTTATACTAGAAATAAGGACAAACTAGTTGTAAGTAGAGTAAGAAAGAATAAGACGGCTGGGGGTGTTTTTCACAGGGGTGTGCTCATGTATAATGCCCTCCCTGAGTGCGTCAGGTCTGCTAAAAACATGGATGCATTCCTGCGAGGTGCGAAGAGACACCTCTGTGACAGTACATATAAGTTAATTATAAATTTTAGAGTTAAGTATAATAATTAAGATGTATTTTTTTTTAAATTAGCTTGATAGCTAAAATATATATAAATAAATAAATAAATAAATATGTTTAGCACCATGCGATTACAGGTTCGATCCGCCAAACTGCTGGTTAGATTCGGGGGTTTTGTGACTCCAAATCGATCGTTTCTCTATCAGAGTTTGACAATTCTATCTGATCATTGTTGAATCGGTTCCTCAAATTGGCAAATAAATCCTTTCCTGTTGTCACAAAAAATCTTATGGGTGTATAATTTTTAAAAATTATGCACAAAATCTAAATCAATAATCATCTGTATTTATTCTGTGTATAAATTGTAATAATTGTGCACAAATTCTAAAATCCATAGATGTCTCAATGGATTAATTCTGTACTTAATTCATTTTTAAAATTAATTCAATGGTCCTTGCGGCCGTATATATAATATGTATGTATGTAAAATAAAAATGTCTGGCCGTATATTTCATATATGGTATCGAATTATGCAATGATTGTGTATTAAAAATTTATATAATTTCTTGATGTGCATAGTGCACTCGTTAAATTAAAAATATAGAAGAAATAAAGAGACGCATGAAATTATTATTAGGATGAAGTGAATTTGGACGAATAAATGTTTTTAAATCAAAAATGCCACTTTGCCTAAAGAATTTTTTTTTCGATCAATGTGTTTTGCTAGTGATGACGTATGGATATGAAACTTGTACACACCTGCTGTGTATGTAGGATATAGTTCACAATGCCAATAATGGAAAATAAAATCTAGCCTTTTGAGAAATCAAAGAGTGAAGAAAAGAGCCGTAGTTCCACGGTGGCGAAGACTCACATAAATTTACCCGTGGGAGTGGGGCCTCCTCGGTTCCTTTGTATTGAATCAGCACGTCCCTTCTCGCGTCTGCGCCCCCCAGAGGGGTCTGCGCCTTCCCGTTCGGGGGGCCCTTCTGAGAATGTGCCCTCGCTCTGCTGCCGACGACTTAATTCAATTGTGAAGTGGAATTTATCTGAAAATAACATTTAAATTTTACAACATTATATGATGGCAAACATCGAGATGTTATGTTAATACATACGTACATATGTGTATGAGTGCGGTAAAATGCTACACTTATGTATGTATGTGTATATTATACACGTATTAGTAATATAAAAACAAGTACATACGTATAGTGTCCATGTTACTTTTTTTAATAAAATTCGTTTTATAGACTGCATTAAATTATGGTGACTGAATGTACATATGTATGTTAAAGTGACAAATATTTATTATTCAACTATGTACAGTCAAACATCTTTCGAATGTAAGTACTAAAGAGCGGACCCAGAGCGCGCTGTTCATTGTTAACATGTTGTAAATGCATTGTTAAAGGTTTGCCGAACCTTTTTTACAAAGCATTTACAATAATGGAACAATAGACGGCGCGCTTCCGGTCCTACTTCTAGTAAGTACTTTTGGCTTTTATTTTCCAGTAGTGTTTTTGGTCGTTGAAATTTCAACTATTGTTTTTGGAAAGGAATGAAAATGTGATTTGGAAATTGAAGTTAAAATGTACATCTTATATACATTGTATTGTCAAATATTTGAGGTTATTTTGGAAAGTTGTTATTGTTCTCTGAAAGAATTTGAAAATCCGCAAATTTATCAAAATAATTGATCTGGCTTTTAGAAACGATTGCAGTGATCATAATTTACACGTTAATTTGAACTCTATATGATTTGATACATGTGACATTGCATCGATCAAAAACTATAAAAAAAATATATTTAAAGTCCGTGAGTTATTTGTTGCGGAACCTTTAAGATCGACCAGATCGTCAAGATTGGACATAAAATTTAAGCATATTAACAATTGAATATGAATGAGCGAATAATATATATTTTGAAAACTTAATAACCGACTTTGATAAGGAATATTCGTTTGAAAGTCACAATAGTTCTAATAGAATAAGGAAAAATATTTTAGTTTTGTTTTAATAATTTTTGTTTAAGATTTAATCTTCGTTATAACTTTTTGGTACCTAGCTATCAATTTTTAATTTATTTATGTACGAAGTAACAATAAATGAAGTTTTGTGATCATGCGAAAATTCAAACTCGAGATATTGACTGATTCGAACTCAGAATCGATCATTGATCAAGTTTTCATGATATAGAAAAAATGTGTGTTGCTGTGTGTCTGTGTGTGTGTGTATTTTGGGGATTTTTTGAACACCGTTAGTTCTATCAAACTGAAACTTAGTATCGGTTACTGAAATTCTTAAAATGTTAAAAAAAGTTTTATTTTTTGGTTTTTGTTATTTCAATTAAAAATAAATAAAAGGGCGAAAGAATTAGGTATTTATCAAGGGCGTGAAAACCATATGTCGTTTTAATGTATCAATTTCTTTGTATATCTATTTTTGTACAATATTCAATTTCGATTTCATATCAAATCAATAGTTATTATTAAATAGCAGAATTAATAAAGTTTCAATAAACCATTACTTTTTTTCGTGTGTTTGCCAAAAGTTTTTAATTTCACCAATAGATGTATCTTTCATATCAAACGTTAAACGATAATGTATTTTTGGTTTTTAGTAGAATATAATTTTATTATTTAAATAAAAAATGCCTCTACATAAATTGCAATATTTGAAATAAAACATTTCATTGTCATATCTGCTCGGATGTTAAAAAAGATCATATTAAAAAAGTAGTTCCGTGCAAAGCGAATTTTAAACAGTATCTCAGTGTCTTAGCTATGTCTACAAGTGACAGACAGTGAAAAATTAATTCAGTAATTGAAAGAGGCGAAATCGCAATCTGAATTTAATTTCAGCAGAAGCACGTTTCTGCAGCAAAAAATCCGGATTCGAAAAATCCGGTTTCGACGTAGCCGCTATTAAAGCGCTTTTGCTCCAAACAGACACTCGATATTAATGGGATTTCAGAAATTAAATAATAAAAAAAAACGAGAAATCGGCTTTACATCCCGAAAGTTCTGTCGAACAGAAAAAAGCTACAAACGTATCGTAAATTCCACATATTCATTTTATTATTACGTATTGATATAATGAAATTCTCGTCTATGTGTATGATAGAATATAATATATTTCTGCGGTGAAAAAAGCCAATGAAAATCTCAAGTATGAGCACTATCATCTCGGGGAGCAGGCCTGTCAGATATTTTAATATCCGTTCCGATGAGCGAGATTGCTATTGTACCCAAGATTTATTATGACTATCAGTCGCATTTATGTATGATATTTGGTTGTACGTTTCTTTGCAAATATATTCAAATGTAATATATTATGACATACACTTTAATATTATCTACATAACATAGTATCTACATAACTAATAATATCTACATAATAATTTGATATTTTTACTTTATCTGTTATTATTAAATGCTGTTTTTTATGTTTATGTATGGATGTATTTATGTTTATGTTCAAATGTATTTTTTTTATGTTTAATTGATGGGTGTATTATTTTCGTTGTGTATTGATTTGTGTTTAATTGTTATTTTGTTTTTTTTTGTGTTATGTTTTTGACCATTGTGGCGCTTTAGGAATTCCTGTTATGCCACAATGGTCTGTTAAGAATAAAATAAATAAATAACATCTAGTAGGAAATATTGATAATTTTTGCAAAGGGAACACTGTTATGTATAGGATTTTAGACGGAAAACCAATGCACAGGTGAGCTTCAAATTTATTGCGCTTACACAATGGTAGACACTATTTCATTAACTCTTAAAAATTGCAGATTGCATATTTTCTGCGAATGCAGCGGGCGAAAATTCATCAAAAACTTTTTCAATAACAAGTAAAGGAATGACCGGAATGAATATTAAATTTTAAACTGGAGAAATTTTTGTACACGACTTTGTTTTTGAAAACGAATATTGCATGAAGCTTATACATATATTTCAATATTTGAGCTTTTATTTTTTATTTTATTTTTTATTTTTTACATATATACCAGGAAGGCCTTACAGGTAAATCCCAATGCGCCTTCCTGGCCAATTACAAATACAAATGCAGCATTTTTTTTATTATAAGTCGTTGAATTGCGAGACACTGAAAAAACTCGCAAATTAACGAGACATCTATGAATTGTACATAAATTTTTATTGTACATCCATCAAATTTCAAATAGTGGTGACATAGTAGGTAGGAAGGATTTTTAGCCAAATTTTTTTTTCCGGGAACCGTTTCAACAATGAAATCAGAGAAAATTGGCAAACTCTGATAGGAAACGATCAACCTGGAGTCACAAATCCAGGTCTGACCAACAGCATACTCTGAAAAATTCATTTTCATTCAGGGATAGAACCCGGCACCTTCTTGACGGTAAGCAGAAGCTTAACGTCCGAGCTATGCTGCTGGCTATTTTAAATTCTGAACATCATTATTCGAGTTGGATTAAAGATTTTTTTAAATGTAATAAATTTATTTGAAAAAACAAACTATGTATATACATATACATATGTATATGTACATTAAATAGGACTTTAAATAGGAATTGTAAATAAGTTTTTGAGCTCTTTTTCCTATTATGCTGTACATTAACATTAGAATAATATGTATAATACTATGATTACTAACCAAATAAAATAAAATTGTAAAATAGAAAATGATCAGTAGATCAGTAGCTATTATAAATAGATATAAGATGTATGTGAACTAAATTTCGTAATAATAAAAAGCATTTAAAAATGAAAAAAAAAATTTTATAAACATAATTAAGTTGGCAGATAATAGAAAAATTAAATGACCTACATACATTGTATGTACATATGCTGTGCTGTATATATATATATATATATATATATATATATATATATATATATATATATATATATATATATATATATATATATATATATATATATATATATATGTGTATGTATTATATATACATATATATTTAAATAATATTTTATAAATTCAACGGATAACATACTTTTAGGAAGCACTACTATAGTTGACGTTACCAAAAAAAATCACAAATTCTGCAATTTTGTCAAGGAAAAAATATTAAAATCATTAATTAATTTTAATTTGAAAAATTTGCTGTGCTGTTTATATATATATATATATATATATATATATATATATATATATATATATATATATATATATATATATATATATATATATATACATATATATATATATATATATATATATATATATATATATATATATATATATACATATATATATATATATATATATATATATATATATATATATATATATATATATATATATATATATATACATATATCAGTGGATTCGAGATGCTGTAAACTCGATTCGTGAAATAGGACATTGTTGTCAATTTGTTAGAACCGTTTCAATGAAATCAGATAATTTGACAAATTTTGATAGGAAATGATCGACCTTGGAGTCACATATCCAAGTTCTAACCAGCAGCAAAGCCAGGGTTTACAACCCGTGAATATACAATCATAAGCATTATATGCTTACCATTGATCAATGCTGCTGGTTGACATGACCGTTAATGTGCGTTTATAAAAAATCAATTTATTGTATGGTTGATAAATATAATATTATATCATCATCATCATTTAAAGCCACTCATCATCCACTGCTGGATGAAAGCCTCTCTAAAACATCACAATTTTGCACAACTCTCGTCCATCCCATCCCACACATTTTTTTTATAATTTCATCCACCCATCTTCCTTGCACCCTTTTGCATTCGGGTACCATTCTAGCACTTTTTTTAGAGATTCCTAGAACCTTTTGTCCATTCTTTTAACCACGTGGCCTGCCCATTGCCATATCAATATCTTCACTCTATCCACTATATCAATTACCTTTGTCATATTTTTCACCGACGTGTTCCGTTTCATATCTCTCCTCGTTATGCCGGACATACAGCGTTCGATACTTATTTAAGTGCATTGGACTTTGTGTGGCATCTTGGCATTCAATGTCCAAGTTTCACATCTATATAATATTATATGTTGCAGTATATATGTATATCCATGATTCGTTAGCATCTTTAGGTACATTTGATTTTATAAAGGTCGCATAAATGAACATGAAACACCATGTATGTATTTATGCACAAGATTTAATTTATATATCTTCTGTTTCATTTAATTATATATTTACGTACATTCGGATAACTTTAGAGAGACCGGAAGAGCTCTTTCTAACCTATACAATGGTATACGACATTTAAAAGCCTGACAGATACTGTAATAATCGGGGTATAATTACTTCACTAAAAACTTCGTCACATTAGCGAATTTCCATTCGAAACGAGATGTCGGGTGATTTATTCAAAGTAATAAGAGGTTTGCAATTCAAATTTAGGAAGACTTCTCTGACATATGACTTGAATATGCCTCTTTCACACATGCGGTTCATGTAAGAGATAATTTACACTCTAAGAAGTTAGCAAGCGTCTTAGTAACCATCTGGATTCCATGTAATGGGGTGTTGGAATGTCACCCCCCTGTTTCAGTTGAGATGTGTCTTATTACAACTACATAAAAACGTTGATTTAAATGGTTTGATGTAAATATTTTTATATTTATCTTTATTTAATATCGATGGCTTAGTGCACATATATTGTATGTGTATTTGTGAATTTGTATCGAATTTTAAGTTTGTAGATGCTAGAATAGTTAAGGTTTTTTGTTTCAAGGTAATTTATGTATACCATATAAATTACCTCGAAAGGAAAAACCTGAATTATTCGAGCATCTACAAATTTTAAATTGGATGCAAACTTTAATTTCGATACAAATTCAAAAATAAACATACAATATCTGTGTACTAAGCCATCGATATATAATAATATACGTTGTATAATAAATAACTAAATATAATAAATTTCGACTGTCCGAAAGTATACGATGTACATATTAGAGGAAATGTGTGCTGCTGATAAGAAAGATTATAAATATTTTAAAAATAATAAAAAAAAATCGGAAGTGACCAACCAACGACTTTATCTATGTATTTGAGGAATATAAGAAGGATAAAAAACAAAATCCGATAATTAAACATGTTTACACATACCGGCTATGAGAGCATTTTCGATACAAATTGAGCGCAAATGTAAGGAAACATACACAAGACAAAAGTTCTATTCCCGGTGGTTCAGTGATTATTGATCGATTTTGAGTTCAAATCAGTCAAAATCTCGAATTAGAATTTTCGCATGATCACAAAACTTCCTCTATTGTTACTACGTACATAAATAAAGTAAAAATTGTTGATTTACACATATAATGTATATAAGTTTTTGAAGTGAAATTTTTATTGCAAGTATAATTGATTTATCAAAAATACTCAACTCTTAAAAAATGAAAAGTTTTTTCCACGAAACGATATTCAAAATAGGTGAATGGGGTGACAGAGAATTTAAATCATTTAACGATTATTGCCGATGGTGGAGCGTCCCTATCTTCGACGATCATCTCGAGGGTAGTCTCTCGAAAGGGTGCGGTCATTACTTATGGCAATTCAAGTCAAGGGATCAGGAGATGGAGATCAGGAGGCGAACGCGTGAATTATACCCTCAACCGTTGAGGAGATTTTCATTCGGCCAGCGCGTGATCTTACATGTAAATCGTGTCGGAAATGAAAGCAGCATATAAGCTATTGCAGTGGTCTGCAAACTTCAGAGATAATTTTAAGGGTCGACTCGGATTTTTCCGGTGATTTATTTATTTAATAAATAGCTGACGGAGAGGATTGTTTTCAATTCACAGTTCTGAAACGTATCGATATTGATAAAAGTATTGATGGTTACTTCCAGTTACGGGGGTTAAAGGTTTGCGTGGATTGAATGAGCGGTTTAGTGAGCCGATAGTGAGGTGTAGGGTTCAGGTAGTTCGTAAGGGCTAGGGCCCTAGTAGACCGCAGACGATTTGCCGCCTAAACGGATAAAACCGTTCGCTGTACTTTCCAGTCACGTCCGTTAAAACGCTAGTCGCTATCCGTTATATGCCGTTATATGCGACCACCGGGAAGGGGACCACTACACGCTAGTTCCAATGGAAAACGATCGGAATCGACACGCTTTTAAAATTATTATATGTAATACTGGTGGCCTGTGTGCACATACTTGTGCACTCGGAATGATTACATTATACATATGTACATACCTCTTCTATAATTTGTATATAAAATTATTATTTTGAATAAAAATACCAATAATTTTATTTTACTACCGCCATCTATGTTTAAAACTAAAAACTGGATAGACGTCAGGCACTTTTCAGAAATTCAAATTTCAAAAGCGTCTTACACGATATTTTTGCACCATCGTAATGGCGGAGGATCCATTTACTTATATTGGTGACCAAAATGAGCAATATGGCAAAGTATGAAAACGATCGGATAAGAGGCAAATTTTTTTCTGAATTGTAATCTTAAGTGAAACGTAAAGGAGGTTTGTAAAAATATCGCAATTCGGATTAAAGGAAACCGCCATTTGATCGGCCGACATAAACAAAAGAATAACTGAAATATACGATTTTTTTTTCAAAATATTTAATTAAATTTTTAATATTATAAATGTGAACGAAGAGACATGCGCAAAGCCCTCACTATACCGCGTCTCTTTCCACGATTTACGATTAGGAGCATGTTAACGGACATTCACACGCACTTCACTCGCACCCACGTGGGCACGCATTAAACAATTATTATATACGATCTATACAACACAATTTAACATATTCGAGATATTTTTTTACTATGTCGTTCGCCAGGTTTACACGGTAGATAAGTTTTGTGTGTTTCTTGGTCTACAAAGTATTATTTTTTTATATCATATATTATATATACATTATACGGATAAAGGTTAATTTATACCAGTATAGCTCGAGTCGGTTACTACACGTAAACAACAGCACGAAAAATATTCTTCAGTACATTCTATATGGAAGCATTCATATTTTCCGTAATATGTATGTGGCGTACCCGAAACAGTATCCATCACGATCTATTCTTATTATACGGCAACACATTTCACCGAAACGTATCTAGAAGAACCGATTTTCTTGGGCACTGTGGAAACATTCCCGCATAACGGAACGTTATAGTGACGAGTGCACCCGTGCTAACGAAAGTGCTGTCATGCGCATATGAATATTTTCCAAAACGTCATATTGTGGCTACATTGACTCTACTATATGACGCAAGCAATATTGTGGCGTATCGTCGCCTTGTCCATACAAACGTATTAGACTTCTACCTACCTCAATTATGGCACTAGAGAAATTATTTTTTAATATGCTATGGATATCCACCATTGGAATGCATCTATCGTTTTATTTTTTATAGGAGCTAGGAGCCGCCAAACATCTATAAAATCGTCTCTTTTTTACACCCACAAAAAAATCTAGCGTGCTTATTTAACGGTCGATTTAAAAAAAAATACGCACATAGTTGCACAGAAAATATCTTTCTCATACCGACGATGAATTTTTTTTAAAAATTGGTCCAGTTTCGGAGGAGAAAATAGGAGAATACGAAACCTCGATTTTGTCGATTTAAAATACATTTTATCTGGTCGAAGCGCAACTGTCGCATTCACTCACTATATATATATATATATTGATATTTATTGTCGCATTCACTCAATATATACATTCACTCAATATATGTACATATATATCGAAGAAAGGAACAGCAACAAAATTAAGGTTTCGGGTGTACAGCCCTCTTAATGCTAGAAGAAATGCAAGACATACGATTCTATACTTTATACGGATAATGGGAAAAGACATGAGAGATGAATTTGAAGGAATTTTAATTTTACGAAATTGCGTTGGATCAAAACCCGGTAACGAAAGTTCATGTTAATCGAATGTATGTACATACACAGGGCCAACGAGAGGGGAAAGTGGGAGTCGGGGTAAAGTATTTTATACTATTTAATTATTTTTAAAAATAACAAACAACATATATGTATTTTTCTAAAAGTTCTAATAGATTTTTCGCATATTAAAAATATATCTATAAAATTATTTTTTTAGTTTGTCATAGGGCCCGAAATTATTTTTTCTCAGGGCTTGGGATTCCTCTCAGCGGCCCCTGTATGCACATACATACCTATGTATGTATGTATGTATTTATCAGTGACCTGTCGTCATTAGACTTGTGGGATTAGACTAGTCCCCTAAAATCTTTTACCTACAATTTAAAAATATCAACAATTCGGTTACAATAAATTCAAATCGTTGTTCATATTGATATGTTTCACTCGGATCAGCGAAGTACAGAAACTGGAATAAGTTTAGAAGAAAAAGAGTATTGAGAATACACTGAGAATTATTTCAAATTATTTATATTCGCTTGAAAATATTTTCGGAAAAAATTGTATATAATTGGTTGCATCCCAGCATTGGCTTTTTTTCAATTCGAGTTTGGAGGCCGATGTTTTCTCAGATCTATCCGAACTAGGATAGGGGTGGAGGCATTTGAGATGAGGGTGGGGTAGGGTGGACGAGCCTGGTTTTTCATTGTTCCGTATTTACCAGCGGGAAATTTCTGAAAGTTTCCACAGCGCAGCTACGTTAATTGAATTGATGATAAGCAACCCTCGATACATAACTCACTGACGAGGTCACGACGAGAATTCCACTCATTTAATTACCTGCCGCCAGCTCCGCAGACGGCAGACCACTTATAGTTTCGCCAAGGTGTAACGGGGAGAGATTTCGCTGCGATGGAGGCAGGGTAGGAAAAGAGTAAGCTAGACCACAATCCTCTAGGGGGAAAACAACAACAACAAAAAAAAGAACAAAAATTCCCAGTAAACTTCGTAAATTTGGCATTAGCCGCGAATACTTGCTCACCCTCTCTATGGATTACTAGCTCTATCATATTTTTTATTATATTATATAAATACACTTGCTGATATGCATGCACATACATATGTACATGAGCATATGAATATGTATGTACATACATATGAGCCGTTATATTTGCATTTGGCAAAAGTCTACTTTTCTTTATTTCGAGAAATATTTCGCGAAACATTAAATATAATGTTTTACGTATTTAATATTTAAAAATACTGGTTGCCTGTAATACTTTTATTCTGATTTTCCAAGATTTTGGACGTATCGATTTAAAAGTCATAACAATTTGTGATTTAAGTCGAACAGAAATATTATTTTTGGAACTGAAAATTAGACTTTTGCCACTATCAAATATAACGGCGCATATATGTATGTATGTACATACATATTCAACGTTTAAAAAGCATATAATAAATTGAATACATAAGTATTATATGTAGGGCTTAAAATGAGGTAGAATATTCATAATAGTATTCGAATAATTTGAAATTCGATTAAAAATAGAACATACATAATAGCTAATTACTACGATGTCAAAATTAAAAACGCTCAAACATTTGCAATATTTAACAGACTAGTTAAGTTGCATGGCGGGTGAAAGTAAGAAAAAGGTGAAAATTTAAAGAAAGCGGATACTCACCGATCAATTTTTCATGTTTTGAATTTATTATATATGGTACGATTGTTTGGCAATCTGCTAAGCAATTAAGGCTAATGATTTTTTTTTCAGAATACAAAACAATCGGTTTAATGACAGACATAGATCGACGCAACACTTTTTTAAACAATAAATTTTTCGATTATTTTTTTATATACACACAAATTACATATATTTAATTTTTATTCATATACATAGATACATATGTACATATGTATAATGTGAAACGCCGAAGTATCATTTTTTATTCTATTTAAGAATATATAGGCGGCAAAACCGATGGACATAAATAGGCGGTGAATCCGATGGACCCAAAATATTCCATAAAAGATTTTCACAGACGAAGTTGAGCAAATTTGTAAACAACTTATCGCCGAATAAATAGAACGGTGAGTATATCAGATATAGTACCGCTATATAAATAAACTTCGTGGCTCTTAATAAAAAATGTTGATTTTCATACAAAAAAAAACAAACAAACATTTATGTAAAGAACTTCGTTAATAATGAGTGTATTACGTTAATAATGAGTACACTGAGAAATCATTAATAAGGAGTGATGAAATTTACCTGCATCGTTTACTTTTAGTTTTTATTTTTCAGTGTGATTATCTGGTTGACATCATTATTTGAGCTGGATTGGTATTTTGAAATATTTATGTCCATGTTACAAATCGTCTATTGTATCTATATAATATTATGTACACCGAATATTTCAATAAAATAAATTGGAAATTGTATTGAAGATTGGATAAAAATACGTACAAATTATGTTATACTATACATACATTTATTTTTGGATAAAATGAAATTAAATATCGAGAGTAATGGTTTTCCAGGATATTTTACGTCGTTTGATATTGATTTAATCCCGATCTGGAAACCGGAATCAATTGGCAAAAATTATAGAAAGGATCAAACAGAATTATACGACTATGTTAAAAAGGACCAAATCCAGATATTCAAACCCATAAAGTTGAATCATTAAAGTGGATGAAGGAAAAAGGCGGTTACACCTAACGACTATCTATTAAATCGGCTTTTTGCTCGTTGTGGGGGGGCATCGGATTTTATACCCGAATTATGATTATATCATTTCACGAATCGATAGGCATATAATTTAACGTGCAATTTATAAACGTAATACCTGAATTTTCGTCAATATAATACGAACCCATATAATACGAAGAATATGAAAAAAAATCAAAGTTTACAAGAAACAGTCTTGCTTTTTCATATACTTGTTTATTTATGTGTATGTTTGTGATAGTATAATTGATAAAAGTGGATGGAAAATACATTGACGATATCGGTTGCGAAGCTCCTAAGCCCATCTAAGTCCATTTTCATTGAGCCGATTTCGCCTGGAGCCCCCACAAAGGAGCATCCTCCCCCGTAGAGCTGTAAGCTGATTGTCCCGGAGGATTTTGCCGATTTGGCACACCACCGCATTACGGGATACTGACGGCATTATACTGCTTCGATGCTACGGTGGTGGACCATGTCAAAAAAAAAAATAAATAAGAAAAACACAGGGACAATCAATTTGACATCGCCACTGATCCTACAAAAGTTTGCAAAATCTTATCTAAATGATCAATATATCTACACTCCAAAACACACACGCTACGTAAAATGACTAAATAAATATCAGAACGTGAATAGATGTAATAGATGATAGATGTAATAATGATCTCGTATTATTATGTTGGAATAAAATTATCATTTGTTAGATTGGCAGACGTTTTGCTTTATTTTGTCGATAAGAAAGTGAACAAGGCACCTGAAATTGAGTGTTGGCGGGTTGGGTTGGGAGTGAACGGTAGCCGATGGTCGAATTTACTGCCTGGATTGTAACGACCCAGTACCATAAAATCGAAACAAAGAGAAACGACCCCCCCTGCATTTCATATGGTGCTGCTATATAGAAAATTCCATATCTCGATTCGCTTAACTTAATCAATAGCCAATATTATTTTCGTTGTTGGCCGCCATGTGTTGGAAGTTTTAAATTGAATTCTTCATTTTTTATTTTATTGTATATAAAAACCATACTTTAAGGAAGAACGTTTTGAGGTCTTTGTATACATATAGATAGATGTTTTCGTGAAAAGTAATATTATCTTTCTGGACATATGTAAAATGAACACATAAAAAACGTATGTGGCCCAATGAATGTAGTGTCGATATACGCTGTAGATTTCAGGGGTAGTAAACCAAATTTAAATATAAATATATACATATATACAATATTTAATATTAGTTGCATCTTTTACAATATGAGGTATCATATCGTGGCCTTAGAGCACATTGGAGATAAGAACACGATTTGGTTAAATTGATTTTTAATACAGCTACGTTTGATTTTCATATTCTGATAGAGCACGTGAGCAATTTTTTTAGGCTTTTTATTAATTTCAATAGCAGTCTGTTATTTCTAAAAAATTGTGAGCTGATTTTTAACCACATTCACTCTTCCGATCGCTTTGATATTCTACCTACATATATGTACTTATGTAGCTTTCATTAAAGTAACTTTTTAATATCTAGAGCTAGAGGAATTTAATAATTACGGTCGAGACCCACTAGTGGCTACTGGCCAGACCTTGGTTTGTGGCTCCAGGTCAAACGTTTCCTATCAGAGTTTGCCAATTTTTATGATTTTCATTGATACGGTTCCTGTAAAATTGGCATCTCCTTCTCTCCTATCTCTCTTGCAAATCCCAAGTTATTCAGCGGCTTGAGATTCACCGATTTATAAAATAAAGCACTGCAAAAAGTTCTCTATATATGTATGTATGTCGCTGTGGATGATGTTTGTATGAATTCACATTGTGAAAATGTTGTATTGATTGTATTGTATATGTCAGAGCATCGTAACCTGTGCACCGCGGTATTATGTGTTCTCCGAACAGCACTTCGGCTTAATGCGTGCGAGTGAGATCGCGTGTGAAGGAGAAAACCGATGTTAGTTAGTGCTTTGTCCCTATGCATATACGGAATAACTAGCGACTGCCGATGAAGTACATACATATGTATGTATGTATCTACGTAGCTGACAAACTCTACGAGTCGTAAACAATGTGTGCCGCGAATATCCAGAGGTTACGATGCTCTGATATATATGAATGCTTTCAATGCTACTTTGCAATGTTTGACCATAGATGTCGTATATAATATAAAAATATATAATAATTATAACGCGGCGCGACCGTGCTATTTTTTAGGAAAAAGGGCAAACTACAAAGCTAGAGAGCAAATTCGTCAGAGAACAAATCGAAAGCAAGCTGATAAGAGGCTTATAAAAAAAGGTTGGACATTAAAATTGACGATCTCTTAGCACGATCTCTATCTCCAATAATAATAATTATCTATTCATATATAATTAATTTTTTCTTGATCTGTATTAGTACAATCGTCGCTTTGGAGCGATCTGTAAAGACAAAGAGTGGACAAAGAAGTTGAGTTGTTTAAATAAATAAAATATTAAAAGTTATTTTTACTCCTAAAATAGATCATTTATAAACATTACATATATTTTTACCAACACGATGTATAAATCAATTATCAATTCCTTTCTATAACTAATTACTGAAATGTCAGTAGAAAATAACAGCAAAAAAAAATTACTACTGAAGTAAAATTATAAAAAAAAATTATTTCTATATTTAATCCCTCTGGGTTATTGCAATCATTAAACTTAAAACCTAATACCCAATCAATCGGTGCAACGATTACTTGGGACTTATGTTTTAAGGTTTGATATTGTTTTTTAGAAATGTAGTGATTTTTATTACAATACTTTAAGAAGTGAAAATATAAATAATTAATTTAAAGGCGCAAGCGTTACGACGTACGTCCCAGAATGCATACGGACTGATTTCCAAATATAATAATAATGATTTCCAAAATTACAGATTGGGACATTTACTATTTCGAACGATCAAAAATAAAATATTAATGAAGAAATTATGAAAAAAATATTTTTGATTAAATTATAATGTATGTAAATAAATACATGTGTACATACATAAGTATGTACACTTAATGATCCACAGTTATTAAAATATATTTGATACAATTACATTTTGGTTTAAATGTAAAAATTTATACAATCATAACAGTTTTAGTAAAAGTTTTTTTCCTAGCTTTCATATTGTTTCAAAATATGTTCGTCAGCTTTGCTTGATAACAATTTTCGTAAGTCATTACAATTGCATTAATTCAGCTTCTATCGTTTTTAATAATAGTCTGTTTCTCTCCTTTCTCCAGGTTGCACTCATTAGACTAAATATTATTTCACAAATTGCAATGGAATGTAGAATTGATAGGATGTGGGGCCACAATTTTATACAAATTATTTCAAGCGGAATGATCTTTAAAAAATATTATCCATTACTCATATATTGTTTTTTTCTCGTTTGTTTCAGTAAAAATTTGTTTAATAAACAGACATCGTCGTATGGAAGGTCAACATTCCAAATAATATTAAATAATTTTGTTAATTCTTGAAGAAAATTAAAGACAAGACTTTAATGGATTGAAATTTGATACTTTTGAAGTCAAACCATTTCTTTTTACGAAAATTTTTATACATATAAAGTCGGGATTTTCAGCGGCAATACGGGACTCAAGATTTGTCTATTAAACTCGGTACAGTCCCGCTCAAATAGGGCAATCCTGATACGGACGGACGTCATAATGACAATGTGCATACGCAGTCTGTCAAATGGACGGCACGTTTGCGTGCAACAGGCCACAAGCTTTTAATAAAAGTAAATAAAAAGTTTCGACGGACGACTGCTAATAAAAAGAATAGAAAACAGTGCTCGAGTACTTATTCGTGGAGTGATTGTTTTTGGCATTTGGGCATCGAATGTAATCGGATCGCGTGTCGATGGTTCCGTGTCCGTTCAGTACGTACCGTGAAATGTCGGCGACGCTTACGGACCGAAGGACATCCTCGTTTGCGTCAAAGCTTGAAATGTTTGGCCATTTCCCATGGGACCGGATGGCGAGAGATGTCTTCCCCTCTCCACTTGCGAGGGAAACTTTTTGAAAACGCGTGAAATACGGCCGGCCCCAAGGTGTCTAATAAAAGAAAATACATTCACCCATACGTACATGTGTTCACACAAACATATAAACCGAGGGACGCATGGGAAGGGGGGCTAAGGGTAAGAGGTCTCGAAGGGTGGCGAACATTTTTTTTATATCGCCAATAAAACTTTTTTTATCATTTCATCGGTTCTCGCGCATACATTTTCCAGTGTGGCGCGCATTGAGTGAATATGAGTTCGTTTGATTCGGACCAAGTTTTATTTTTATTTATTTTTTTACACAAAGGCGAAAAGGTTTACCACTTCTTTGAGTACTTCTGATAGGTACAAGGCGCAGAGGAAAAAAGTGGAGTGAAATATTTAATGCAAGTGTCGAAATAAACGTTTGTTAACGTCACACGTATTATGAAACGTGACCTCTGTATAAAATAAGAATTTCATGTACATACATAAAATGTCTTAATAATATAAAATCTTTCATGAAAATATACCGTTCCATATTTGGACAGTGCAATTTAGAAACATAATATTTGCTTTAAATTTTGATATTTTTTTAATAAAGTATGAATATATTCTCCAACGGCTATAATTAACGCATAACTATACATGTATCAAAAAGTAGTGACTTTCATACTCTAAAAAGCCTTTTGAAGCTTTATAAGTTAAGCACGGATTTAATATGGGAAAGTGAACTATTTTCTAGCATTTATGTAAGATTAAAACCACTCAAAAAAATTTCTAAAGAAAAAATCGTTATAAAGATTTTTTTCTTAATATTTACCAGATAATAATTTTCAAAGTAAAAAAAAAGTTAAAGTGTTAGTGGTAATTTTGGCGACAATTGTGTTGGTCTCTGGGACGATTCGCCCCTATTCACCTTTCAGCCGTTGCACAATGGTTTCTGAAGGGCGCCCCAATAAGTGTTTTCCTTTTCAAAAATGTATGCTCTTTGTAACTTTACCGTGATTTTGCCACCCAGAGAGAGGGAGCAGACCCATCTACTCACATTGAATCCGATTGCAAAAATATCGGACCCTCAAGTGCTCCTACGTGGGACCTAACGCGTTCGAGTGTTGTACCCAACAATCGGTATACAAATGTAACATAAATACATATCTAACAAAAAGGTTTTATATTTTTCTTGTTATAAATTAACCAATTCACGGATTTTTTCTATATTTTTCCAAATTCAAATTTTACAACAATTTATGGAACTATAAAAGTTCATTTATACACTCAAGCAGTAGTACGAAAAATATTATTTAGTACATTCCTTATAAACACATTCATATGTTCCGTAATATGTACGTTGCCTATATGTAACAGCAGTAACCGACACAATCTATTCACAAACAACAGTATCTGTGACCGAAAAGTATCAAAGTAAAACAGTTTTCTTTGGCCACTGTGACACGATTTACCCATGACGCGACGGCATCATGGCGAGTGCACCCGTTTTAATGAAAGTGCTGTCATGGGGATATGATTATTTTTGGAAACATTATACTGTGACAATTTTTCCTCGACGATATGACGCAAGCAATATATCGTAGATGTGTTTCGATAAGTGAATGTTTCAGTTTCAAATTAATACTTTATAATCAAATAAAATTACAGTAATGATAATTTGTTGGAAAAACGCAGGCGGCAAACACATTTGAAATTATTAAATTGTTTGTTTATTTTACCCTAACAACGCAGGTGACGACGCAAACACATTTGAAATTATTGCGTTGCAATGCCACTCATTCCTATTTTCCCGTTCCTTTTTACATACCTCCTTTACGTTTCACTTACGATTACAATTCAGGAAAAAGTTTGCCTCTTACCCGATCGTTTTCATACTTTGCCATATTGCTCATTTTGGTCATCAATATATAACAATAAGTAAATGGATCCTCCGCCATTACGATGGTGCAAAAATATCGTGTAAGACGCGTTTGATATCTGCCCGGCGAGATAGTCGTTGACGTTTATCCATCGTTTGTTTATTAGTTTTATTTTTTTTACAGAAACCATCGCGGGTATGCACGCTTGCATACCCGCGATGGAACATGCAATTGGTTGAATGGTATAGGAACGCATACGTGACAGACAGACAAACATTGATTTTTATATATATGTACATATATGTATGTAGGGTGACTGGAACAATGCATTCGAGATAGTTGTACTCTTGAGACATCCAAACTTTCAAAGATGCTCACGGAGAACTAACGCAATAGAATTCCACAAAAAGGCGTAAAGGGGTTCAAGTGTCAAAAAAGCGTCAAGGGGTATTCAGTGCAATTTAGTGCATCTTTCCGGGAAACATATGTAGATAGATATACAATGTATATAATATATATATATATATATATATATATATATATATATATATATATATATATATATATATATATATATATATATATATATATATATATATATATATATATATATATATACTTTAAAAGTATTATTGAAATTACAGATAAGAGATACAAATACATATGTACAATTCACAAACGAAGGTAAAAGGTAGCGGAAATAAGGCCATGTTCGTACGTTTGTAGTATGAAGGAGGCCAATTGCTCAGCAAGCTATGCCAGATTGGATACAGTAATAATTTAACACCGGAGGCTGCGTTCTCGCTGCAAGGGGAAATGCCTCCTTTTGTTTGCTTTTTTTCATTACGCCCTATTTATTTTTCAGCTCTTTACGTTTATGGCTTTTTCACGCGAGCTCATACGGATGCGAACCAAAGGAAATTTCAATTTTTAAATTTCAATTAGAGGGACGTACATACATATGTATGTAAATCTTGAGGACGTTTGACTGCAACGTAGGCTCTCGCGTTTCCACCGTATAAGCGGTTCGATGTGATTGAGATAGTATTAAGTGGTGGTTTCTTTCGTCAGTGGTTGGGGTCCGAGGGGTCCAAAAGGGTGGCGGTGGGAGGCTTTGGGGGTCGTCTTATGCACTGGGGCCTCACTTACGGTGGTTTGGGGCCTCGAGGTGTCTATCTGTTATTGGTGGGATACGTCCCGGCGGCTGCACGCGGCCATTACTCTGCTCCAGCACTTAACTCTTATTTACGACTGACCAGCAGTGACGCGGCTTTTAGCCTGATTGCTCGACGGCCACGAGACCTGTGCGCCAATTACCCCATATACTCTAATACATTTTTCTTCAATATGTGTGTACGTATGAGTGACAACAGGTGAGGTGTAAGAGTGATTTAAGGTACAACGTAAACGTATACATACTTTTTTGCAATGCTCAATTAAATAAATTATAATTCATGTCACATATGTATATTTATTTATTTATATAATACTAGTGGTTTTACCCGGCTTTGCTCGGTATTTGTAATATAAACCGCTTAAAAATGGCCAATCTCATTTGAATAGTTTTATTTTATTAATTTTTTTTTGAATATTTATTTGTTTTTGTTTTGAAGGCCCATCCCTCGTCCCCACGTCGCCATATATATATATATATATATATATATATATATATATATATATATATATATATATATATATATATATAAATCATCATCATCATTTACAGCCATTCGCCATCCACTGCTGGATGAAGGCCTCTCCAACACGCTTCCACTCGTCTCTATTTTGCGCAACACTCATCCATCTCAACCTGCACATTTTTTTAATTTCGTTCACCCATCTTCGGTTCACCATCACCCATCTTGCGGTCTTCCTTTTACCCTTTTGCATTTTCTCGGGTGCCATTCAAGCACTTCTTTTGTCCACCTTTCGTCCACCCTCCTAGCTACATGACCCGCCCATTGCCATTTCAATCTCTTCACTCTATCCACTATGTCTTCCCACGTGTTCCGCTTTCTGTCTTTCCTCGTTATGCCAAGCATATAGCGTTCCATACTTCTTTGAGTGCATTGGATTTTATTTAGCATCTTGGCGTTCAGTGTCCAAGTTTCACATCCATACGTCATCACTGGCAAAACGCATTGATCAAAGATCCTTTTCTTCAGGCAGAGTGGCATTTTTGATTTTAAAACAGCATTCATCCGTCCAAATGCACTCCATCCTAATTTCATACGTCTCTTTATCTCTTCATCTTTACTACCAGACATGTCAATTGTTTGACCTAAATATAAATAATTATTTACTACTTCTACTGGTTTATCATCTAATGGGATGCTATCAGGCATGCAATAACTATTGAACATTAGTTTGGTCTTATCTACGTTAATTTTTTATCCTACTTTTCTACTTTCCCTGTCCAGCTGTGTTAGTCTGATAAGTAGGTCAGCTGAATCACGAGCTATTAAAACTATATCGTCTGCGAACCGAAGGTGACTCAAGAAACGACCGTTGATGCTTACTCCGGCTGTGTCCCACTCCAAGCTCCTGAAAACTCCCTCAAGCACCACATTGAATAACTTGTATTGTATCTCCTTGTCTTACTCCTTTTCCTATGCTAAATCTATCTGTACCTGAAAAAATTTTAACCGAAGCTGTGGCATTCTAATATATTGCAGTTAACAATCTCGGTCAAAAAATGGCTCGGTCAATTTTAAATTATTAACTAGCTGAACCCGGCATGTGTTGCAATGCCACAATAACGCATGCAATTCCCGTTCCAATTTCCGTTCACATTCCCGTTCTCGTTCCCGTTCCCGATCCCGTTGCTGTTCTCGTTCCCGTTCTCATTTGTCGGAAAAACGCAGGCAGCGAACACATTAGAAATTATTCAATTATTTGTTCACATTTGCAACGTGAAAACATTTGTAATTATTGCGTTGCTTGCAATTCCACTCATTCCCGTTTTCCCCGTTTTTGGCCGATTTGGCGCTGGGGGCGAAGGCCCCGGAGGGTCAGAGGCGCCGGGGCGCCGGAGGCGTCGGGGGCGCTGGGGCATAGGCACCGGGGCGCCGGGGTGCCGAAGGCATTGGGGGCGCTGAGGGCACCGGGGGCGTCGGCGGCGTTGGGGGCGAAGGCCCCGGTCGTCAGAGGCGCCAAGGGCGAAGGCCCCGGGGTGCCAAAGGCATTGGGGGCGCTGGGAGATGAAGGCGTCAGGGCGTCGGCGATGCACAAAACGTAATTCATAATTCGTAATGACTTCGTAATTTATAATTTCTAATTCGTGCATCAATTCCTTTTCGAAACCAGTCGTTTCGATTTCTTTAACTTTATTTTTATTCGTGTTTCAATTCCTTTTCGAAACCACACGTTGAAATCAAAGGGCATAACACTAGTATATTAGATTATCCATGGCGGGGGTTATTTTTCAGGTGGTTTTTTGCACGGGGGCTTTAATGTCCAGGGTGTTTTTGACTGGGGGTATTTGTCTGGAGCGTATGTGTCCAGGGGGTATGTGTCCCTGTACCGGTTTTGAGAAGTATTCAAATATACATATATGTATGTTTGTGTGTATGACACATTCAATATGTAAAAATTGAGAGTGCAATAGATTTTTCTTATTTGATACAGTCGACGCAGTGTTCCGACATTGGCGCGAACTAGAGACATATCAATGGAGAGTGCTTCACCACACAACGATCGATTTCGCATCAGACAGATGAAGATCTGATCGTTTCTCAACACTTCCAACTTCTAGAAGAAGACTTCTTACTGCTGGCGCTATGTGTATCCCGTGAATTAACTATCGCTGTAACGACTTATACTGCTTGCAGTAGCACTAAACTGCTTTTATTGCCGACCGATACACCCGAACACCTTTGAACCTCTCGATATCGCACCTCGCTTATAAGGCTCTAGTAGATTTTTTGAGAAGAAAAACCGGAAGACGCCAAGGGAAAACGATATGGGGGGGCTGGATAAATTTAATACTCAGCCGTAGGGCGACCAACCTTTCTCTACAAACGAGGCCAGAATGCCCTCAAGGTGAATGTCTCGAACATTTAAAAGTCGGCGTATTTACCCGGAAAGTAAAAAGGCCGTTCCGTCACTGGAGCCCTTTGTGAGCAGTCGGTCGTTTTCTTTGATCGGAGACTTTGTATATTTTCTACAAACTGCTGGCTACAGAGAATAACGAGAGCTGGATTCGGCCTCGGGACCAACTGTGTTTGTGCCAATAGTTGTATACTATGATGTGCTCACAATCCGAACGTGCGAGTGCGACAAATGATGCGAGTTATACGCACCATCCAAAAAATGGGGTTTTGGTATACGATGAGATAAGGTTTCAAATCGAATCGACTCTTTACATTTCCAACGAAATATAAAAAAAACTTCTTTTAATATTAACCTAGTCGAAGAAAGCATAAAACTTAATCAAATAAATTCATAACCTTAAATTAACCAAATAGCAATATAATTATGCGGCAATTGGATATTAAAATCGACATATGATTTTTTTTAATGAATTTGATTAAATGGACTTACTCTCATGTACATGTGTACGATATATCGTGATGTGGAGATTTCTAATGAATAAGTCCTGGCTACGGCCGTGATATATTTGTATATAATAAATTATTTGCAAATTTGTGATCACACTAAGAGAGAATTTCGATTGGTCTGGGAATTAATAATATGGGATCTGGTTGTCAGGAGACATAGGCGGTACAATAAAATCAGACTCGTTGGGCGGTTTAAAGCATTATTTACTGGGCGGAGCCGAGTAAACAATGTTTTAAATTTTTTAATGTTTAAATGTTTAAAAATTTATTATTTATTATTATTAGAATTAATAAAATTATTATTATTTATTATTATTAGACTTATTTATTATTATTTATTTATTATAATTATTATTATTATTATTTATTATTATTATTATTTATTATCAGTAATATTTATATATTTACTTATGTATTTATTTATTTATTTTTTGTTTACTATTTTTCAATACTTTGTTTTATTTTTATTATCTATATATTATTTATATGGGCGTTGGGGATTGCACTATTCTCCTCATCATCTGGAATAAAAACTATTATTATTATTATTATTATTAATTGTTAACATTGTTCACATGTTACCAACATCATCATACATTCTACTCATGCATGCAAACTTAATCATTCATACATGCATTCTTCTAGGTTATAAAACTAAATTTCACACTAATGGTACAATCTTTTCCCAATCCATCCAATTTTATTTCATATATGTTTCAAATCGTAAGCCCCTTGCAACAATTTACGATACACGAGTTCAGTTCTGAAAGTTTATGGTCACATTGCCTATGTATTTATTTATACAAGAGCGAGCCATGATATATAGTATCCAATTTATCTCTTTTCAAATTAATCATTAAGAAAAACTGTAAATGACTTCCATTCATTTCCTGGGGTAAAAGCGAGCACTCTCCACCCCCGTGCATCCCACACCCTGGCGAGCCGTAATGTATTTATTATATAAACCGTTTTTACATATTTCATTTGTAAGGGAGCTTTGTGGGGCCCGAGGCTACACTCGCCAAAGGGATTCCGTCGTCTTCGAGAAGAGACTCCGGTTCGGCTCGAGGAAGAAGTAAAATAAGAGGAGGGCTTTTTTTTTAAGTGAGGAGAGACGAGAAAAGGAAAATAACCGAGTCCCCGCTGATTATTTATAAACGATGACTTTGCGTTTGCTCCTTTTTAAATTTAATAACGAGATGTGCGGAGTGTACATTTTTCTTTCTCTTTAGTCGCTCTTTATTTCGCTAGAGGAGACAAAGCGAATCCAGTCACACTTTAGTGCAGTCGCACCGTACAGACTCCAGAGATCGGATTGGAGGCTCTTTGGGAGGCGGTAGACTTAATGAAATGTACTTTTTATAGTCTTCGCAGATTGTTATTCTTTGGTTTTTTCTTCTCTCATTTTTACTTTTGCGCTACGAACGAAGATTATAACGCTTTTAATCTTTTAAAACATAATATACATATTTTTTTGTTATAATTATACTGAGTTTCGAGGTTGCGTGCGTTTGTAGTCATTTTTCATTAGTTTGTCTTCGATCTTTTTGGAGATTTAACTCACTAGAAGAATTATCTTCACTATAAAAATTATATTTTACTACGGATTATAATTAATAATTAATTTTGTGTGCAAAAATTTTCCAAAAAAAAACGGTCATCGTTATTTTCAGGCACTTAAACTTTTCGATATCTACCAGTTGAGATAAACTTCGAATAAAGTAGAGGACATTAATTTTTATGGTATGAATAACAGTAGCTTACCAATAAAAGACATTGAGAAATTTAAAATAATGACATAGAGCTGCATATGTACGTGTATATGTATGTACATATGTATGTCCAGTCGCCAGGGTACATATTATATTAATCATAGCGGTGATACGAAAATTTGTCTCTTTTAAAGTAACTATAAATCTTAAACTAACTCTATATGTATGTATGTAGAAATAATATTAATATCGGTGAATAGAGCAAGAGTGACTTTTTGTAATTATAATAATACTGAGCAACAAAAACTCACGCTTTTTACTTACCGGAGCGTAGACTAATTAATTTTAGTAGACCCACTGAATATATGATATGAATACATATGAATGTTTAAAGAAATGCATTTTTTTTTTACAAATTTTGGGCTTTTGCAGTCTTTAACTCAAAATCAGTGTTGCTGTGCCAAATGTGAGTAGTGAAAATCAGTTTCCAGATGTTTTTTATATTGATTAGAATTTTTGATTACTTTAAAATACTTATAAATAATTATCAAGCGAATTTGAAAAGTCAAAAATATATACTTTTTTACACATTTTTTTACTAAAAGCTAAAAGAACTGTAAAAATTGCGCATTTTTTAAAACTCTTATATCCCATAAACGAGAAGAAATCAACAAAAATCAATGTTATATTCAAATAAAGGGGCTAATTTGATTAATCTCCGATTCGGTAATTACTTTATCAATGTTCATATGTATGTAGTAACAATAGATGGAATTTTGTGATCATGCGAAAATTCAATTTGTATCGAAAATGCTCTCATAACCGGCATGTGTGAACGTTTGTTTTGTGATCTTCTTATATTTCTAAAATACATAGATAATGTCTTGGGTTGGTCATATCCGAAGTTTTTTTTTGTTGCTCAGTGTACATATGTAATTTGTTGATTTGGTGATTTAAATTTGGTTCGTAGTAGTACGTCGAGTGTTAGTTTGTTTTATTCATATATGAAATTCCATAAATAATTATAATAAATGAAAAATTCGCAAATAAATGAGACATTTTTGTAAAACTTTGTAAAGCATCAACTTCGGTATTTTCATTTCCGCCATAATTCGTAAGCTAAAATAAACGCAGTTTTACACTGCTCGGGTAACATAAGTATGAACTTCAGTGTAAGTTATCACGGCGATTTCAGTGTAAATTATCACGGCGGCCATTTTGAAACAGTCCATTGCTAAATTTCAGCCCAAATTGTTTGACAACAATGGTAGTAGTTGCACACATATGGCGGACGATGATATATGTACATGCATATGATACATACATATGTATGGTCAACGCAAAATTTTGCAGGCAATTAAAGTGTAGAATGCACCGAGGTGCAGGCTGCAGGTGCAGCCCGCTGTTTAGTTGTGGAACTTCGTTGGACAAACAAAGAGTCGAACTTCTGACCGCCATGACGCCCCTATAATTGACCGACTGAAACGTATCTGGAATAGTGGCGCCACCGCGCGAAACTCCTGTGAACTAACAAACTTTCGGACGGGTCACCAAGTGGTGGTCACGACACAAAATTATATTGTAATTTGGCTAACTTACGTAATAAAAATTCAATTTTGATTTCCATTTATATGGTACCGTTGATTAACCATTGATACTTTGGCTAGAAATGGACGGGAGCGCATGGAAGCGCTCCCTTTCGTGAAATCCGTAAACGAAGCGCTCTCGTTGAAAATCGAAAATTTTCGTACCCATAAGTAAGAAATTGAGTTTTTTTATTTTATTCAACAGCTGTAGAGGTGAATTAAACTAGCTGAACCTGGCATGCGTTGCAATGCCACAATAACGCATGCAATTCCCGTTTCCATTCCCGTTCTCGTTCATGTTCCCGTTCCCGTTCCAGTTCGAAAAACGCAGACAGCATTTGAACACATTTGAACACATTTGAACAAATGTGTTCGAACACATTTGAAATTTTTCGATTATTTGTTTATTTTACCCTAACATCGCATGTCACGACGTGAAAACATTTGAAATTATTGCGTTCCCATTCCCACTTATTCCCGTTTTTCCCGTTTCCGTTCCTGTTTTTGCCCAATTTTTTCACAGTAAGCTTCCCGTACATGCATATAATAAATCCTGAAAGTTCCATCGTTCCATCGTAGAATAACGCATGCAATTCCCGTTACCGTTTTCGTTTCTCGATGCGTTTCGATAAGTGAATGTTTCAGTTTCAAATTAATACTTAATAATCAAATTAAATTATAGTAAAGTAATGGAACGCATACGTGGCAGACAGACAAACATTGATTTATATAGATATGTAGGATTTTTATGAGTGGTACGTAATGTCAGGTTGGTATGAGTGGTACGTAATGTCAGGTTGGTATGAGTGGTACGTAATGTATTTGTACGTTGGTAATGCGTGCACGCAAGTTGGTAATGATTGCACGCAAATTCCTTTACTACACACTGGCGCTTCATACTTCCCACACTGGCGCTTCATCCTAATTACGAATATTATTATTAAGAGGTTTTTTCCCTTTTTTTTACATACAACAAATACTGAAAGTTCGGATAAACCAAATCGGTTCTTTGGTTTAGGAGCCTATTTGAGACAGACAGACAGACAAAGAGGCAAACATTGATTTTTATATACATATATAGATATATTACTGTTATGATTTCCTCAGGAATCGGTCAGTCGGACGTCCCGATACGGGGCCCCTCGAGTAGTCCTGGCCCTGGAACCCCCCCCTCCTCGTCGGCCCTGTATGTACATTGGGTCGGAGCGTAAAACGCGAATTTAGAATTTTTAACAATAGACCTAGTGGAAAACTTTCATTGTATCAAGGAACGTTGAACTTAATAAAATCTTTGATAAATTTGATATTTAAATCTTTTTAATTTAATAAAATCAATGGGTGTTTGTATGGGGAAGCCTTTTTTTTAGAAACTCAACAGTTTTTTCATGTTCCCGTTATTATTTTGAAAATAAAACTTGTCGAGAGCTTTCTTGGATATGTAGGTATATTAAATGTTGATGTGCATACATGCGTACATGCACATGAGCATTTTTTTTTTAATCTTGAAAACGTAACAAAACTAGACACAAATCAGTCAAAAACTCGAGGTCAAATTTATTCAAAATCAAAATACAATTCAACTATTATTATACTTCTTAAATACATGCGTAGATAGATAGTTCTTTTTACTAGTGCTAATTGTGATTCTACGTACACTTTAATGAAATAAAATGAAAAATTCGAGACCATTTTTCAAATACAATAAAAATTATATTGTTCGTGAACTTTAAAGCCTCCGTGTTATTGGTTTTTCAAAGCTAAATATCAACAAATGCATGCAATTTAAAATAAATTTTCATAAATTTTAGTCAGTTGAAAACTTGGTAAATTTAAATTGTGACTTACTATGAATTAAAGTTTTAAATTATTTATAAATTTTCGATAATGCTTTTGACGATATCGTCATTAAATTCTAAAATTAATTATAATTTTTTTTTGTTTGAATGAGTTTTTTTTTTCGTAAATTTAGAGTGACTTTGGGAATCTTTAGATATTGCTATGGCGAGTCCTTGTGGGGTTATGATGATGGATCGATTGAATTCCTCATCATTCAAAAGTTTCTTTACCCATGAGACAGTGCGGTCTACCCGCAGCGGAGAGCCCAACACAAACAAACTCTTGTTTGACTTTTGCCTCCCACTGCCATCTACAACATTACATGTGCACATATATATAAATAATTCTGATGCAACGGAATTCGTAGGGCGAAGCATTATAAAACACCTAACATTGTTGTATTATATTTAAATATATAATTGATTAAATTAGTACCATCATACCAAGCAAATGATATCCCGGTAGTAAAAGTGAGAATAAATTGGACAACGACTCATTGTTTTCAGGTAAATAGCGTATAAGAAAAGGTTTAAAACGTTAGAGTGTGGGATAAATAAAAATGTGGCGTAAACTTTCTTTTGCGGGGCAATTTTATAAATTGTTCACGGCGGGCAACTCTGTGCCGGAAATAATTCATCATTGGAACGGGACCGAGAAAAAGTTCCGGACAAAGATTGACAGTTAAATAAATAATAAAACTCAAACGACCCCACACACCCAAAGGACTTGGCCCCGGGCAGAAAGTATTAGGGAAAGTTTTGATTGAATCAAGCCGGGCCTTCGGGATTATTCCCGACATTGCAGTATGTGGCCGTCGATCGCGATGCTACGACCTGCCCGAGACGAAAAATAAAAGGAAACGTCATTTGACAATTAACCTCAAAGCGTATAACGAAAAAATTTCAACACATGATTAAAATATTCAAACATCAAAGCACTTCACAGTTATTTAAAATATGAGTTATGTTTTAAAATCGGTTAATCACACATATTTTCTTAAATTATTTTATTTTATTTACCAGGAAGCGTAACAGGTATACGCCTAGCCAATTATAAACATTCTAGCATTTTTTATTACATAAATCGCTGAATTTCTAGATGCTGAAGAACACGAAATTAGCTATTAATTAAATAATGAATTAATCCATAGACACATCTATGGATTTAGATTTGTACATAAATTTTTACATGAATAAAATTCAGATATTGGTGACATAGTGGATAGGAAGGTTTTTGTAAATTTGTTTTGTAAATTTGTAAATTTGAGAAACCGTTTCAAAAATGAAGGAAACGATCGACTTGGAGCACAAATATCCAAATCTGACCATCAGCATTAAAGATTAGCTGGATTAATGGTTAATTGGCTGGCATATAAGCGAATTATGTATATTAATATGAGCGTCAGTTTTAATTGAGTGTGGCCATCATACATATGTACATATATATAAAATCGAGATAATGCTCGCCGTACTATTATAGTCGTTTCGATTTAACATACATATGTATATGTAGGTTTATATGTAGGTAAGTAGGTAGTTTTTACCATTTTTTTTAAATTAAATACAAATATTAAATCTAATATATAATTTGGAAAGAGACTTTGTATATTTGTAAGTATATAACCTTCGTTCGTTGGGTCGTAGACGACACGTTTGATTTTTTGTTTTTGATTCATAGGCGCCGATTCGATTTTTTTCGATTCAATAGATTCGAAGTCCCCAGGGGCGTACGCGCTGAGGGCGCAGGTGCTGCCGGGGGTGAAGGCCCCGGGGCGTTGGAGGCGCTGGAGGCGCTGGGGGCGAAGGCCTCGGGACGTTGGATGTGCCGGGGGCTCCGGAGGCGTCGGGGGCACTAAGGGTGACAGCCCCGGGGTGCCGGGGACATCGGAGGCGCTGAGGGCAAAGGCGTCGGGGCGTCGGCGATGCACAAAACGAAATTCGTAATTTATAATCCCTTCGTAATTTGTCATTCGTAATTTCTAATTCGTGCATCAATTTCTTTCCGAAACCAGTCGTTTCAATTTCTTTAACTTTATTTTTATTCGTGTTTCAATTCCTTTTCAAAACCACCCGTTGAAATCAACGGGCACAACACTAGTAACTAAATAAAATCGATGAAACTGTTGAGCAAAAATTAATTTTGATACTAAGAAATTGAAATATATATTGCCGTATAATATTATTAAATTTACGGGAAACGGTTATTAAGTTTCTTTCCCCCTGAGACTGTGAACGTTTTTATCAGAGGGTTGCAGAAGGGTTATTATTATTTTTTTTAATTCGCATTTTAAATTTCCCGAGATGCAAATTAATTCTCGCAGTTTTATTAATTAATTCAATTTTATATTTAAAATTCCATAGTTTACCTACGAATCAAATTTACATTGCACATTAAGTCGGTCAATGCGATTAGAATTTTAATTGAATAATTCATACACGTAAACATATAATATAATATGTGGTGGCATGACGTCAAACTAACATAGAAAATTCACAAAAATGAAACATTCTCATCTGAATATTCTGTGAAATGCTCTCCCTAGCGTTTCCAAGTTTCCAATCGCATTTGCGGAAATGTCCACAACAAAACTCCCGCGGGAACAATGCAGAAATGAACATACTGGACGAATCGAAAAGTCTCCGAGACGAAAAAGAAAATTTTGCATAAGGCAAAGGGGAGGGCCGACAGTCAAAACTCCTTCTGCGATTTCCACAATATTCGCCGTCTGAAACAGCAGCTGGTCAACCCGAAAGTGACTGTTTCGCATCCTGTCCTCGGAAATGCCGCTCGGACTTGCATTCAACATACCTACAGATCGGAAAGTTTCTTAATAGTGCATATTTTCAAGCGAAAGAATTTTAGATCCATTTATACTAGAATTTGAGGCGGTGTCCTCGATAATCCAATAAAGTAGATGTCGATTATGTAAACGCTTTAGTGATTATTGTTGGGAAAATCAAACTATCACAGTTAATTGTATGTGTCGTTATAGCTCGCGGTCATGGTTCACCCTGTAGGGCTTGGTGTCTATTCGGTGGTAGTTTTGACCTGATCCACCTCCCCCATTGTCCCACGAGAGTTTCTCCCAGTTGATAGACGCTGGGGTGTTTTGGAAGAGGGGGTTAGGTGCTCGTCCCGTGTCTGGTCAGGACTACGCTCTGTGGCCATCTTCACATGTTATCTCCACATTCGATGGGACAGTGCTGTACGGCTCGCAGATTACTATTGTGTCCGATTCATTCTCCATACCAGATATGTATATGTATTATACGACTATGAGAGTTAATTTCGAGTGTCTGCGTATTTTTGTGTTTGTATGTATGTATGTACGTTTGTATATATAAATATATGTATATACATTTGCATTCTATCCGTACTTTTCGAAACGATCGATTATTCACATTTTGCATACCTATGGCGTATGTACGACCTATAGCATATTTACTATTTGACTTTAGTCAACAACAGTAGAAAGTCTACGTTCGGCTAAACAAAGAAATTAATTAAACATTCATTGTCACCGTTCTCCCCTGCGTTTTCTCTTCAACTCTTCGGCACTGTAAATATTTGTCGTTCGTTTGATAACCACGAATTGGTATCAAATATCGCCGGTACTTACTTGTTTTTACCATTAAGGAAACAGAATACGTTCAACAATATATTAAAAAAATATATATTAAAACATACATAAATGTAACGTAAAAGCAGGGCTTTTTTTGAAAAAAAGGTGCTGGAACTCACTTCTTGTCAAGTTTTTTATTAGAAAAAATTATATTATATAGAATATTCGTTTTAAGCATAAAAATGCCGAGAAAAAATGTGCCGGAATGCCGTTCCACAGCGTTACATCGGAAAACATACTGAATAAAGTAAAAAGCTCTGCATACGTACATGTATAATACTATAATATACACAACTTTTAATACAAATCAATCATAAAAAATTGGATCGCGTTCATTATACTTACTAATTTTTCATTTTTATTATTGTGTTATGTTTTCTTGTGCCTACATAAATAAAATTATTTTTGGCACATTTTTGATCAATTTTCCACATTTTATATTTTCCTATTTTTGTTTTCTTTTGGTTATTTTTACAAATAAATTAATATTGAACCAATTGACTTTCGTTCTAGCAATTAACATTCTTTAATGTACATAATGAAATAACTTATTTTGTAGAGATAATGGAATATTATATTATAAATATATGTTACTATTTTTTATAGAAAGAATCTAAAATGCTTTTATCGATATCTCTTTTAAAAAATGTTTTCAAATTGTAACCAAATTCTGTTTAAGATAATAATAATTGATCTTTGGGATTTGAAGTAAAATTTTAGATTCAATTTTAAAACTACATAATATAAAATTTACTGCACACGCTATAAAATTTGAGCGCACGACGTTTGGTATGTGCAAATTTTTCAACCTTTCTACTACTTCCCTCTATAAATTCAGTGACAATCCTATTTCCTGCCCTTTAAAAATTGTGATCTGATTTTGAACCACTATCACTCATTAGATCGCTCAGATATTTTACCGACACACGGGGGTAAGTAAACATTGACGAACTTTTAATTGTTTGTTTAATTGAATTGTTTAATCACATTAACGAACTCATTTAAATTTACATCATAGTCTTGTGTCAGATCGAAGTAATGACAACTATGTATGTAGCTATCAATACGTGTATTCCGACCGCCCCATTTGCAACTCACAGTATAAATAATTGTTCTGTTATATCAGTTACATTATCCACACTAAATATCTCATATAGACTTTGTATTACAGGCTTTCATACTTTCATACTTTCTTTTATACATTTTAATTCGCTAATAATGAATTATTCGGTAATTGGACTATTCGTTACATTGTGGTGGTCACAAAGACAATTTTTGCCATGAAAATCACGAACACACAATATTTGGCACTCAAGTTCTCGTTAGTATGGTAGTTATCGTTAGTATGATGGACTTTTCGGCTGCCAGATGATCCGTTATAGAGATTTTAGTGACTTTGTGACGAGTAATTTGTGACCAGTAATCACCGAACCGAATTATTCATAGTTTATTTGACATTATTGTCTTGTTAATAAACACATACGAACACCCTTCGATTCACGCTGACTTTTTTTTAAATAGAAAATTTGTTGAAATTCATCTCGTATGTCATTTTGCATAGTCCGTATTAATCCGGGATGAAATAACACAAAATGATGCTTCATATCCCCAAAATCGAAAAAGAAAGATGTTTTTTAATGTAGTGTATCAAATATAAATTAGCTAATGGATAATTAATTAAATGAACCATAGTAAAAACTGCAAGCTAGATGTTGTAAAATAGATTCATTTCGACAGACTCTACATATAGTCTATGAGCCGGGTAATACGAAAGAGGGTCGGTTGGAAGATAAAAATCTTCTTTCACAAGTTATTTTCTTTCCTCGGAGAATTACTTGAATGAGAGGTCTCCCCCATAGTACACCGTAGACTGTTGTGTTTGTCACGGGTATATGCGATGGTTCTCAAACCCACCCGTATATTATATAAAATAAAATAAAAACTGGAAGTATTCGGGTGTCAAGGCGGCTTTAAACAATAACCGACGATTTAATCCGTAATTCAACGTGCTTGGTAGTAAAAATGAGTCGCCGAATATAGTCGGCACGTAATCTCTTGGCGTATTAGTGCAGGGTAATTAGCGTGGCACAGTATACGAACGGTAGGGCTTTCGCCAACAGCAGTCTTTTGCGACGTATTATCATACTGTTACGTACCATTAAACACCGTGCTGAAACCGAGCTTTTTCAGGTCCATTTTTATTCGGGAATAAACCGGGACGCCTATTTGCACGAGCAAAACACGCATACTTACACGAGCTATCCGGAAAGTGCCAAATCTCAAATGTGGAATATTTAGATATGTAAACGTTCTACATAATCAAAGTTATAATCGCACCACAGTGTTTTTATCCACAAATCATATTGTATAGAGGCAGAAAAAAAGTTGTATAAAATCCCGAAATTTAGTGCAAAAAATAATAATAAAGGCAATAAAGTGTTGATGTTGTTTTGGTATTGTCACCGAGAGACCACCATAAGGAAAAAAAGTTCCATAAAGATTACAATTCTTTTGAAGATTAACCGTTCCCCTTTCGTGAGCCAACTTTTGAAGATAATTCTCACACAAAAGATTCCACCCGTAACCCTCTGTGTTTTTCGTGCGGCGTACTTTGCTTTCCAGAAAAATTTAACATTGAATTAACTGAATACTATTTTGTATCTAATGTCATAATTTTTATTATATATGTATATACATATACGTAAATTGATTTTTCAGTATTAATTGACTACTCCTGATTATTTTCAAATATTATAGATTATTTTAAAAATGAGGTAAAACCTACAAAAATGAACTTTTTTTATATAAGTATGTATATATGTATCTGATGCTTATTGAATACGAAAATGACAATAAAAAAGCAGTTTTTACAATTTTCCGGAATCATATGTACCTCCTAAAATTATGTGATGAATCAATTATATACAAAATATATATGAAAATATTATATACAAAATATATAATATATGAATTTAAATTATCATAATCATGTTAAAAACGTGTTCAATTTTTAGTAATAACAGAAAACAGACAACAAACCAATATTTATGAAAATAATTGATTAAATTTACAATACACTGTTTAGCATTTTCAATATACATATGTATATATATTTGGAATTTGATGTAAATATTCTATTCTAGTTTTATGATTTATCAACACGTTTTAACAGGAATATTAGGTATATTGTAGATAAAAAGCAGCGTGTTTAAATAAGAAAATAATTCAGAATCGGCAAAATAAAAAATTAAATCTTTCTTCTATCCGGCGATTGTTTATCTAAGGATTCGTTCGTAAATAATTAAGGTCATTAAATAATTGGTGTTCGTTTCGGATCGAATTAGTGCAACCGCTTCCAAGAGGGGAGGTAGAGCGGGTGGATGGTCGAGTTAGGACCATAAATAAAAGAAAGGGATTTCGCCGATAAAATAAACAAATGGATACACTCGGTCCTCAGATAATCAACTTTACCCGAACGAACGAACGGTGGAAAGAGCTTTCGAATTTACCCGCGCTTATCTATAAGTAAACATTTAAGCCGGAAAAGTTACCTCACCCCTGTCTCGCTCTCACCACCTTTATTTCCCCCCCCACGTTTATTTCCTTCCTTTCACTTTATTTACTACTTATTATTATCGTATACGGCGTTTAGGAAGCGCGGGTTTCTCAATCAAATGTAAAATTAAACTAAGCTAGAATCGTTTCAAATGTTCCTATTACGTATAGGAAATTTGACTACTCGCATAGAATATATTTTAAAATGTTAGGAATACAAGAGTTAATTTGAAGAATAAAAAAATAGTTACGAAATTCGAGAAACTACCGAGGAAACATGCAAGATATCGAATGTTTCACAATGTGGTAGAATCGTTTGTATGTAATATAAACAAATGAAATTGTTTCAATCAACCTATGTGATGCTATTGCTTTATTGATCTACTGATTAAGTCAGTAGTATAGCTCGGTGGTTGCGTTAATGCTGACCACCGAGAGGTCCCGGTTTCGAGGTCTGATTTGACCTCGATTGAAAAGTATTTATTTTGAGTATTTATACTACGGTCAAACTGGACTATTTGTGACTACAAGTAGATCGTTTCCTATCAGAGTTTGCCAATTTATTTGATTTCATTGTTGAAACGGTTCCTGACCAAATTGGCAACCAACCTACATACACACTTACTATTTGTCACCAAAATTTGTATATAATTTCAAATTAATAATATATAAATTTATATATGCACAAGTTAACGACCAAAGGTATCGCTTTGGGTCAACCTGTAATGGCACCATGGTAAAAATATATAAAATTTTAATATAATTATTATACATATATCGTACGATTGACTATGTCTATGTATTCACCTTAATCACATCGTTACAATTTTAAACCATAGTATAATAAAGTAAAAAACAAAATATAAAATGAGTTAAATACGCACCGAAATTTTTTTTGAAAATGTCAGTAGAGACTAAGGCTTCCAATCCCGGGATCCCAGTGTTTTCTGGTACCGTGAATCCCGGTGTTGAAACTAGTCTGAATACCGGGATTACGGTGCTGGCAGAAATTTATTTAAAAATATTATTTTTACAAAAATAATATGGAAAAAAACATAAAACAACATTATATAATGAACAATGGTGGGATGAGCAATGATAGTCATAGTTTTGTTTGCAACCCGTTTCGACACCGGCTTGCCGTTTCCACGAAATGGTATGAACGGCCTGTAATGTGTCGCAGATATTGTGCTCAACCGCAATGATTTGAACTCAGAATCGACCACTGATCACTAGAGGTAGGACCGAAAGCGTGCCGTTTATTGTTCAATTGTTGTAAATCCTTTGTAAAAAAGGTTCGGCAAACCTTTAATAATGCATTTACAACATTTGAACAATATACAGCTCCCTCTGGGTCCGGGGTTTACTGATCACGTTTTCGTGATCTAGAAAAAATGTGTGTGTGTCTGTGTTTCTGTGTGAGTGTCTGTATGTTTATTGTGTGTCTTGTATAGGACGAACAGTGAACACTGTTCGATCTATCGAACTGAAACTTTTTATCGATACAAGATTTTCAAATTTTTAAGTTTTTAGGTGTCCTCTTTCTTTTTAAGTTTTTGAATTAAAGTATCTCCCAAACCACTCATCAAATCGGACTGAAATTTCTTACTTGTAATAGAAATTATTAATATTATACCCCAATACTTTTTTTTAAACCGAAAGTTGGTAAGCATCCGTCAACCAGAAGTACTTTATTTAATTACATTTTCGGATGCATTTTATTTAATCTGCGAACTGAAAATTTAAAAAATGTAGCCGAACTCTCAAAATTAGTACGCCAATATGCGAGTATTTTTTGCGTGAAACATCGGGAGAGTTTGCCAAATGCAATTGAACGTTTTTGAAATATGAAAACATGCAATTGAACTTATTTTTCTTATACATTTGAAATCCCGGTGCTAGCACCGGGATCCCGGGATCCCGGGATCGGAAATTCCCAGCACCGCAATCCCGGTGCTAAAGTAACCTTCCGGGATTAGAAGCACTAGTAGAGACAATAATATTTTTTTTCAAAGGTCTGCTGGCAAATGCTGGCATCCAGCAAAATATTGTAACATAAAAATTTGTGTCGACATAAAACCTATCCATTGAAGTAAAATATACAAAAAAAGTATTACAAATATTTTATATCAAAATATTTAAGACGTAGTTTTCGTAGGGATTTGAAACTAGGACCTAGGCCAACCGGCAAGAAATAAAGAATGTTTCCACGAAGGGCCTTATTACATGTAATACGATGCAAAAATCATGCTGTATAAAAATATTTTATTTATGTACACATACCTATTTATTTCCATCGTTCCAAATGGCTTGCGTCATTTCCAAGGCTCTTGGGCGCCATTACCCAGTCCGTTCCCTCCTCACCCCGTTTAATGAGAGCCACTCGATAAATATTTAAATGTAAGGCAAATGTGCGGCCCTGAAACACTCTGACAGAACCGGCTTTGGTATATCCTCGTCGCCTGGATTTACCTTGAGCGTCAAAGCCCCTCTCGTTGGATCTCGGATGCGGCGCGCCTCCTATAAAAACCCAATTTGCAAATTGGTTACTTATCCCGCCGGCTCCCTTATATCCCACTACGGCGCTGGCCAGGTCCAAATTAGATGAACCGGAATCGCACAGTCGGGAATGCTAGAAAAATAAAAACGGAGAAATAGTAAAGGAGTGTATCACTTTATCTGCTACAAATAATAGGGATCTATGTTCTTGCTTTCACCGTATTGAAAAATGGTGGTATTTGGTGTGATATATGTAGAATCTAGATTGGTACAGTGTTATTTTTTATCTCACGAAGGCGTATTTTAAAAGTACAATAAGGCAGGTTTTATTTGTATCGGAAACAAATACTTGCACATTTAAATCTATGGAAGTTATAATTAGCTTATCTTATTTTTTGCTTTTTGTTCTTTCTCTTATTTTGTATGTAGGCTATTGTGGCGTATTAGGTTCTTTCTGTAATGCCACTGGTCAAACATTTTAAATAAATAAATTAGTAATTGGTTGGATTTATGGCAATTATACGTGGAGAACAATATAGTTCAAATAATTACTTTAAATAAAGTTATTAAATGAATTCACAATTTAGTTCAATATACTAAAAGGTTTCTGAGAAAAACATAAAAAACTCGATTCTATAGAGTAAAAGTACTATTTCCGGTTGAATAAAAATATTTAAAAAATGTAAGTATTTGAAATTTAGGATTTCTATTATTATAGACAAAATCCGTTGAGCGGTTTGGGAGATAATTAAAAACTCAAAAAAAGAGGACACATGTATAAGGGGAGGTACCATTTTTGGTCACCTTAAAATTTTGAAAAAAAATTATGTCGTATCGATAAGCATTTCAGTAACCGATACTAAGTTTCAGTTCGATAGGACTAACGGTGTCCTATCGAACTGAAATCCCCAAAACACACATACACACACACGTACACATTTTTTTAGATCATGAAAACGTGATCATTGATCGATTCTGAGTTCGAATCAGTCAATCTCGAGTTCGAATTTTCGCATGATCACAAAACTTCATCTATTGTTACTACGTACATAGATAAAGTTTGAATTAGTAAAAATCTTGAGTTAAAATTTTTGCATGATTACAAAACTTCATGTATTGTTACTACGAACATACATATGTATATAAAGTTAAAAAAAATCTTGCTAAGCTTGGATTGCTTGTTAAGCTTATTGTGAAATAAAAAAAATATTTATCTCAACGTTCACATACTGTGGATATTCCCACAAAGCGAAAATGCTCGTCGTTGTATCGCCTTCGTATACATATATGTATGTATATCTACATACGTATATACATACATACATACATGCAGTAGTTGAATGCTTACTACAGGGAATAGAAAAGATTTCCCCACAATCCACGAGAAAAGTGTTTTGTAGTTTTTCCCCCTTGAAATTCTTCCTCGTATTAAAAATGAAAATGAATTCACTCTCCTATATAAATTACTAGCTGTATTACCCGGCTTCGCTCAGTGTTTATAATATAAACCGCTTAAACATGACTAAGCTAATTTAATTAAAAAAAAAAAAAAAATTTTAAAATTTTAAAAAAAAATTGAAAAAAAAAAATTAAAAAAAAAATAAAAAAAAAATCAAAAAAAATCAAAAAAAAATTTTTAAAAAATCAAAAAAAAAATCTAATTTTTTTTTTTGCCTTCTAGGGCTTCGCCCTCGGCACCCCCCTGAGCCTTTGCCTTCTAGGGCTTCGCCCCTCCACGCCCCATGAGCAATTGCCGTTTAGGGCTTCGCCCCCATGATCAGTTGCCTTTTAGGGCTTCGCCCCTCCGCGCCCCCATGATTCAAAGCCGTCTAGGGCTTCGCCCCCCTTAGTTAATGCCTTTTAGGGCTTCGCCCCCCGCGCCCCCAAGATTAATTGCCGTTTAGGGCTTCGCCCCCCTTAGTTAATGCCTTTTAGGGCTTCGCCCCTCCGCACCCCCATGATTAAATGCCGTCTAGGGCTTCGCCCCCCCTAGTTAATGCCTTTTAGGGCTTCGCCCCCCGCGCCCCCAAGATTAATTGCCGTTTAGGGCTTCGCCCCCCATGGTTAATTGCCGTCTAGGGCTTCGCCCCCATGATCAATTGCCGATAAGGGCTTCGCCCCTCCACGTCCCCATGGTTAAATGCCGTCTAGGGCTTCGCCCCCATGATCAGTTGCCTTTTAGGGCTTCGCCCCTCCGCGCCCCCATGATTAACTGCCGTTTAGGGCTTCGCCGCCCTTAACTAATGCCTTTTGGGGCTTCGCCCCTCCGCACCCTCATGATTTAATGCCGTCTAGGGCTTCGCCCCCATGATCAGTTGCCGATAAGGGCTTCGCCCCTCCACGTCCCCATGGTTAAATGCCGTCTAAGGCTTCGCCCCCATGATCAGTTGCCTTTTAGGGCTTCGCCCCTCCACGTCCCCATGGTTAATTGCCGTCTAGGGCTTCGCCCCCATGATCAGTTGCCGATAAGGGCTTCGCCCCTCCACGTCCCCATGGTTAATTGCCGTCTAGGGCTTCGCCCCCATTATCAGTTGCCTTTTAGGGCTTCGCCCCTCCGCGCCCCCATTATTAAATGCCGTTTAGGGCTTCGCCCCCCCTTAGTTAATGCCTTTTAGGGCTTCGCCCCTCCGCGCCCCCATTATTAAATGCCGTTTAGGGCTTCGCCCCCCTTAACTAATGCCTTTTGGGGCTTCGCCCCTCCGCACCCTCATGATTAAATGCCGCCTAGGGCTTCGCCCCCCTTAGTTAATGCCTATTAGGGCTTCGCCCCTCCGCGCCCCCATGATTAAATGCCGTCAAGGGCTTCGCCCCCATGATCAGTTGCCGTTTAGGGCTTCGCCTCATAAGGCTGCGCCCCATGGGGCTTCGCCCCATGAGGCTGCGCCCCCTTCGGGGCCCCATGGGGCTGTGCCCCCTTGCACCCCCTTCGGGGCCCCATGCGGCTAAGCTCCATAAGGCGGCGCCCCATAAGGCGGCGCCCCATAAGGCAGCGCCCCATAAGGCGGCGCCCCATATGGCGGCGCCCCATAAGACAGCGCCCCATAAGGCTGCGCCCCATAAGGCGGCGCCCCATAAGGCAGCGCCCCATGAGGCTGCGCCCCCTTTGGGGCCCAATGAGGCTGCACCTCCTTCGGGGCCCCATGAGGCTGCGCCCCCTTTGGGGCCCCATGGGGCTGCGCCCCCTTTGGGGCCCCATGGGGCTGCGCCCCATGAGGCTGCGCCCCCTTCGGGGCCGCATGCGGCTAAGCTCCATAAGGCGGCGCCCCATAAGACTGCGCCCCATAAGACTGCGCCCCATAAGACTGCGCCCCATAAGACTGCGCCCCATAAGACTGCGCCCCATAAGACTGCGCCCCATAAGACTGCGCCCCATAAGACTGCGCCCCATAAGACAGCGCCCCATAAGGCTACGCCCCATGAGGCTGCGCCCCATAAGGCTACGCCCCATGAGGCTGCGCCCCCCTGCGCCCCCTTCGGGGCCCCATGTGGCTAAGCTCCATAAGGCGGCGCCCCATAAGGTGGCGCCCCATAAGGCGGCGCCCCATAAGGCGGCGCCCCATAAGGCGGCGCCCCTAAGGCTGCGCCCCATAAGACAGCGCCCCATAAGGCTGCGCCCCATAAGGTTGCGCCCCATAAGGCTGCGGCCGATAAGGCTGTGCCCCATAAAGCTGCGCCCCCTTTTGAGCCCCATGGGGCTGCGCCCCATGAGGCTGCGCCCTCCGGGCCCCCTTCGGGGCCCCACGGGGCTGCGCCCCTTGTGGCGCCCCTAGCGGGGCCCCATGAGACTACTCGCCTTGCGCCCCCGCGGGGGTGAATCCATTGAATCGAAAAAAACAAATCGGCGCCCATGGATCGAAAAAAAAAAATCGAATCACGTGTTCGATGACGTCACCGATCTACGGACGATGACGACGACGACGAAGACCAAGGATATTTACATACAAAGTCTCTTTCCAAATTATAGATTAGATATAAAATAAAATCTGCTAAATTTGAGCTCTTTTATTACATTCACAAAAGTCTAATTCCATTGGGGATAGTTCGATGTATCAAAATTTGATCAAAGTCGTAATAGTCCGAGATGTCCTAGGATATAGCCGTCGAATTATGTTTATTTTTTTCCTTCTGAAAACGACGAGACAAAGTCACTCCTAAGGTATATAATATTAGATTACAAAGCAAGCGAGAGAACGGTGGAGGTAGTTCCGGCTTATTGAATAACTTCATCAGGTCGATTCGCCCGCGGGACACCGACACTGTTGTACTACATACATAAAAAGATACATACATACATACACAAGATCACTCGAGAAAACTTTTAATAGCAGAACATGCTGAAATAATAATTAAAACATCTCCATTTTAATGATATAAAAAAAAAGTATTTTATGACATGCTCATTATCAAGTTTCAAACGAATCACCGGCATATGCTAAATCTCATCTAAATGTATGCTATTTATAAAATTATTCTGAAAATATTACTATATTTTTTTATTAAAAAAAAATTATATTTATTTTACTATGATATGATTGTAGATTGCCCCGAGTGACACCTACATATGATATACTTGTACAAATTTAAATTTATAGATTATATATTTAAATTTGTACAATTATATATTCAAATAGTGCTGACAAATAGTATGTACGTAGGATGATTTTGCCAATTTTGATGAGAAACCGTTTCACAGTGAAGTTAAATAAATTGGCAAAGTCTTATAGCACTGTAGAAATACTCGGAATAAATTATTTTCAATCGAGGTTAACCCGGGAGCCTTCCGATGGTAAGCATTAACGGAAATGCAGGGCTGAGACTAGACATTTTGTCACCTGAAAAAAAAAATTGTGCTTCTATGAAGTTTTTTTTTAGTTTTCAATAAGTGCAATAATGCTAAGCTAAATTTTTATAAAACACATACTACATATACTTAAGGTTGGGCTTAATATTAATTTAATGGAAGAAAGGGGTGATGGATGACTTATAATTAAATATTATATATACATATGTACATATATAAGTAGCCTGTGTGCCTCAGTAGCCTCAGTAAAATATCGCGATTCGAATCAACGGAATTAATAATTTATTGATAACTTAAAGTTTAATTAATTTTTTTGAAAATAAAACTTTTGTTTTTGTCGGCCGATCATATGAACGAAGTGATATGCTGCATCTATTTCCACGATACAGGCGGACCTCAACTTTCGCACATTCGACTTTCGCACAATTCGCTATTTCGCACATTTTTAAAAAATCGTTTTTTTTTTTTGGTGATAATACAAAAATGTTTGTTTGCGTGCAATTGTTTCCCTCTCCTCCATTCCCTGTTGCACTATGAAATGCGTATGAACGAGCCCGTACTGTGAAAAGTGTTACATCCTGCACGGCATAATGATGGATGAAATGGAGAAATCTTTGTCTTATTGGATAAGTGACCAAAATCAAAAAACATCCCTCTGAGTACTTCAATAATTCAAGCTAGAGCTCTTAGTTTGCATAAGGATTGGAAGGCTAGACTAAAAGAAGATTCTAACACGGTGTTTCATGCAAGTCACGGCTGGTTTTCAAATTTTAAAACAAGATATTCTTTACACAATATTAAATTCACTGGAGAATCAGCTGATGCGGATGAAGATGCTGCAAAAGACTTTATTTCCTCATTGTCCAAAATTATTGAAGATGGTGAATATTCCTCTAGTCAAATATTCAATGTAGATGAGACTGGTTTATTTTGGAAGAAGATGCCTAATCGTACATTCTTATCAAAGGAAGAATCAGTTGCCCCTGGTCATAAACCTTCTAAAAACCGATTGCTTTTTGGTGGAAATTTAGCTGGTGATTTAAAATTGATGCCAATGTTAATTTATCAAGCAGAAAATCCTAGAGCATTGAAAGGGAAAGATAAAAATTGCTTCCAGTCATTTGGAAATCAAATAAAAAAGCCTGGGTTACTGCTTTAATATTTAAAGATTGGTTCACTTCACATTTCATACCAGCAGTAAACCAATATTGTGAAGTTAATAATTTACCATTTAAAATATTATTAATCTTAGATAATGCTACAGGACTCTCATACAACCCATGGACCAAACAGTGATAGCTACGTTTAAACGATATTATATGAGGTCGATAATGAATCAGGCCATCAAGACAACTGACATGGAAGGTGGGCCCACATTAAAAGATTTCTGGAGGAATTATAACATATGGAACGCAATAAACAATATTGGAGACGCGTGGGCTGAAATAAAAGAGTCAACAATGAAAGGTTCATAGAGAAAACTATGCCCACAAATGATGGGTGATATAAATTTTGATGAAACTCCAGAAACTATCACACTTGAAATAGTTCACTTAATGAACGAACTTAACCTAGATGTTAACATTGAAGATATTAATGAGATGATTGAATCTCATTCTGAACCCATGACCAATGAATTTCTAATGGACCGACAAGAGAACGAGAATGATATACAAATTGAAAGTGAGGAAGAAGAACCAGAAGAAATCATTAATACCTTAACTATAAAAAATATGAACAAAGCTTTTACGCATCTCGAAAATTTTTTGAACATTATGGAAGACTGTGATCCCAATGGAGAACGAATATCTTAAGTACGTAGGGCTATTCATAAGAGTACTGTCTGTTACAGAACACTCTATGAAGAAAAAAAAATTTGTCATATTCAACTAACTCTTGACAAGTTCATTACGAGATTATAATTTGCCGTGTCTGAATGCGATATTTTCCACCTAAGTGAGTGTAGATTATCGGATGTTATTTTAACATATGTATCTGGCAGCCTGCGCTCATCATTATTCTCTTAATTTGAATATGATATATGTGTGGAATCTTAATCTACTCTCTTCCATTTGGGCCTCGCTGTGATTTTTTTTTTACTATTTTTCTTTTGCAGAATGTAAAACTAAGAATAGGATTTGAGTATTTTATTTACGTGTTATTTTTCTTTTGTTTTTATTTTTTATTTTATCGTGTTTTTCTGCTTTTACTTTTTTGCTTTTTATTTTATGTATTTACTTTACTTTTTAATGTATATAAATAATTTTTATTTAATACATACATTTTTTGCTTTTTTTTTTACATCCCTCTACTTTCGAACATTTAACTTTCGCACACATTTTCAGGAACCAATTATGTGCGAAAGTTGAGGTCCGCCTGTATATGTTTCCAAGGGGAAAAAGATAGATATTCAAATGTAGCGCGTGCGCGTGTGCGCACGCATTAGATAATTATTACATACGATACATCTACATATATATGTATATGTATATATATATATATATATATATATATATATATATATATATATATATATATATATATATATATATATATATATATCATCATCATCATAATTTACAGCCACTCGCCATCCACTGCTGGATGAAGGCCTCTCCAACACGCTTCCACCCGTCTCTGTTTTGCGCAACACTCATCCATCTCACCCCGCACATTTTCCTAATTTCATTCACCCATCTTCCTTGCGGTCTTCCTTTTACCCTTTTGAATTCTCTCGGGTACCATTCAAGCAATTCTTTTGTCCACCTTTCGTCCATCCTCCTAGCTACGTGACCCGCCCATTGCCATTTCAATCTCTTCACTCTATCCACTATGTCCACTACTCTTGTCATACTTCTCACCCACGTGTTCCGCTTTCTGTCTTTTCTCGTTATGCCAAGCATACAGCGCTCCATACTTCTTTGAGTGCATTGGATTTTATGTAGCATCTTGGTGTTCAGTGTCCAAGTTTCACATCCATACGTCATCACTGGCAAAACGCATTGATCAAAGATCTTTTTCTTCAGGCAGAGTGGCATTTTTGATTTAAAAACAGCATTCATCCGTCCAAATGCACTCCATCCTAATTTCATACGTCTCTTTATCTCTTCATCTTTATTACCAGACATGTCAATTATTTGACCTAAATATAAATAATTATTTACTACTTCTACTGGTTTATCATCTAAGGGGATGCTATCAGGCATGCAATAACTATTGAACATTAGTTTAGTCTTATCTACGTTTATTTTTAATCCTACTTTTCTACTTTCCCTGTCCAGCTGTGTTAGTCTGATAAGTAGGTCAGCTGAATCACGAGTTACTAAAACTATATCGTCTGCGAACCGAAGGTGACTCAAAAAGCGACCATTGATGCTTACTCCGGCTGTATCCCAATCCAATTTCCTGAAAACTCCCTCAAGCACCGCATTGAATAACTTGGGCGAGATTGTATCTCCTTGTCTTACTCCTTTTCCTATGCTAAATCTATCTGTACCTGAAAAAATTTTAACCGAAGCTGTGGCATTCTTATATATTGCAGCTAACAGCCCCACATAGGGTTCCGGTACTCCCTGTGTTTGTAGAGCGTTAAGTACTGCATTGTGGCTCACTGTATCGAAGGCTTTCTCATAATCGACGAAACCTAGGCACAATGGCCGTTGATATTCGTTGGCGCGTTCGATTAGTTCGCCAACTACTTGGAGGTGGTCCATTGTACTGAAATTTGCCCTAAATCCTGCCTGTTCTATAGGTTGGTTCTCGTCGAGGATATTCTTCAGCCTTTCTGTAATAACCTTCGTGAAGAGCTTGTAGACCGCTGAAAGTAAACTAATGGGTCGGTAGTTCTTGATATCGCTTTTATCACCTTTTTTGTGTATTAAGATGATAGTTGCGTTATTCCATCCTTCTGGTATAGCTTGGTTCTGGATGCATTTGCTGAAAAGCCTAGCTAAGATATTATTTAGGGGGGAGCCGCCACATTTTAGTAAGTCAATGGGAATATTATCTTCCCCTGGGGTTTTACCGTTCTTTGCAGTTTTTAGCGCGGCCTCTACTTCGCTAGGCAATACTGCAGGAACCCTTTGGCCGTGTGTCGGTTCCAGAGCGGGGAATTGGCCGTTGTCGTTCTCGTATAGTTTTGCATAGAACGTGTAAACTCTGTCTATGATTTCTTCTCTATTCCTAATTATTACTCCGCTCTCTGATCTGATTGCGATCATTTGGTTTTTGCCTAAGAAAAGATCCTGTTTGTACTTTTTCAGGCTACGGTTATTCTTAATGGTACTTTCTATTAACTTGCTGTTAAAATCCCTGACATCCCTGACTATTCTCTTTTTAATTTCCTTATTTACTAGATTGTATTCTTGCTTATTATTATCCCTATCTAAATTCCTTTTATGCTTAATTAGGTTTTTTGTTTCTGCTGAAATTTTGCTTAATTTAATCTGTTTCCTGAATCCACCTAATTTCTTACCTGTTGAGGTTAGAACCGAACTAATTAAAGTGTTCAATTCCTCGATGTCTGCTTCTGGGTTTAATTTCTCGTATCTATTTCCAAGTTCGAGTTCGAATTCCTTTTTCCTAGACCTTAGTTGAGCGAAGTCTGGAGAGCTACTGCATCCTTTTATTAGTTTCCTACGTTCGCAATTTATATTAATGGCCATCTTGGCCCGGACTAATCTGTGATCGCTACCTATATCTACTTTACTTAAAACACTAACGTCTTTAACGGAGTGCAGGGTATTTGTTAGGATGAAATCTATTTCGTTTCTGTCTCCTTTAGGACTCTCCCAAGTCCACTTATTGTTTGCGTTTTTCCTGAAAAATGAATTAGTGATAAAGAGCCTGTTGTGTTCTGCGAATTCTATGAGGCGATCGCCTCTTTCGTTTCTTTGGCCGGTACCAAAATTGCCTACTGCTCTTTCTGTGTTTGCCTTTTATCCTATTTTTGCGTTAAAGTCGCCCATGATTATTTTAAAGTGGTGGCGGCTATTATCGTATGCGCCCTGTAGTTTTTCGTAAAAGTCTTCTATTTCCTCGTCTGGGTGGCTAGATGTGGGGGCGTACACTTGGAAGATTTGACAAGTGTACCTGCTCGAGATTCTTAATACTACATAGCATATACGTTCCGATATGTCGCTTATTTCTATAATATTTCTTTCTATTCTCTTATTGATAAGAAACCCTACTCCTCCTATTCTACCATTTGGTAGCCCTCTCCAGTAGAGACAGTTACCACTTTTTAGGATTATTTGGTTTTCCTGTTTTCTTCTTACTTCGCTAAGTCCTACTAAATCCCATTTGATACTTTCTAATTCATTCTCTAATGCAAGCACACTTCCTTCACTCGATAACGTTCTTACATTGTACGTGGCTAAATACAGGTTTCTATTAGCTAAGCTATCATCCATCGTCACTCTTACCTTGTTGGAGGTTTGGATATTATTTTTCTCGCATTTATCCAAGATGTGTTGAGAAAAAGGCGGTACTTGAGAGAGATTTCCATTCAAGGAGTGAGTTCTTACCGCCATAGACTCTTCTCTGTGGTCAGCTTTGTCTGATAGTCATCCTAGGTATCACTTGGATCACTTATGAGTTATTACATGCCATATAACAGGGTTATTTTGTAAGTGAAAGTAGTTAGTTATGATAATAATAGATTGGCAATTGTTATACTACTTTTTTTACAGATCTTTATCGTGAGACGCCTCTTTGGAGACAACGGATTTATATATGTGTGAGTGCGGTTTGCAATTTAATATTTTAATAATAAATTTAGTAAAGAATATAAAATTACACGAATTACTTTAATATAAATTAAATATGAAAACGAACTATTAGACAATTGGGAAACACCGTTTCTGTTTGCTATTATTCTATTAAGTAAAGTTCGTTAAAAATTTTTGTCTGAAAGCAATTATGTGGAAGATTTATTGCTTCTGTGGGACCGAATTTTGACTGACGAACAAGGACCCTTATTTTTTTGTATTCAGGTAGGGAGATGTATCTCGTTCGTATACGCTTTTGTAACTGACACAAAATTAACACAAAATTTTACGAAATCACTGATATTAAAAACGCTGTTAACGGCCGATCATCTGTTTATTTTTACACTTAAATTATACTAGGATGCAATTAGTAAACTAAGAGAGTAGATGGTTAGGTTTTGTAGTGATAGATGCGTGGGGAGTCCGAGTATTTCGAAATGCAAAGTGAGAGCGAGAGAAACGCGCGCGGACACGGTGACAGTCGGACTCGGACTCCCATATATATATATATATATATATATATATATATATATATATATATATATATATATATATATATATATATATGTATATATATATATATATATATATATATATATATATATATATATATATATATATATATATATATATATATATATATATATATATATATATATATGTATATATATATATATATATATATATATATATATATATATATATATATATATATATATATATATATATATATATATATATATATATATATATATATATATATATATATATATATATATATATCATCATCATCATCATTTACAGCCATTCGCCATCCACTGCTGGATGAAGGCCTCTCCAACACGCTTCCACTCGTCTCTGTTTTGCGCAACACTCATCCATCTCATTCCGCACATTTTCCTAATTTCGTTCACCCATCTTCCTTGCGGTCTTCCTTTTACTCTTTTGCCTTCTCTCGGGTGCCATTCAAGCACTTCTTTTGTCCACCTTTCATCCACCCTCCTATCTACATGACCCGCCCATTGCCATTTCAATCTCTTCACTCTATCCACTATGTCTTCCCACGTGTTCCGCTTTCTGTCTTTCCTCGTTATGCCAAGCATACAGCGCTCCATACTTCTTTGAGTGCATTGGATTTTATGTAGCATCTTGGTGTTCAGTGTCCAAGTTTCACATCCATACGTCATCACTGGCAAAATGCATTGATCAAAGATCTTTTTCTTCAGGCAGAGTGGCATTTTTGATTTAAAAACAGCATTCATCCGTCCAAATGCACTCCATCCTAATTTCATACGTCTCTTTATCTCTTCATTTTTACTACCAGACATGTCAATTATTTGACCTAAATATAAATAATTATTTACTACTTCTACTGGTTTATCATCTAAGGGGAAGCTATCAGGCATGCAATAACTATTGAACATTAGTTTAGTCTTATCTACGTTTATTTTTAATCCTACTTTTCTACTTTCCCTGTCCAGCTGTGTTAGTCTGATAAGTAGGTCAGCTGAATCACGAGCTACTAAAACTATATCGTCTGCGAACCGAAGGTGACTCAAAAAGCGACCATTGATGCTTACTCCGGCTGTATCCCAATCCAATTTCCTGAAAACTCCCTCAAGCACCGCATTGAATAACTTGGGCGAGATTGTATCTCCTTGTCTTACTCCTTTTCCTATGCTAAATCTATCTGTACCTGAAAAAATTTTAACCGAAGCTGTGGCATTCTTATATATTGCAGCTAACAGTCCCACATAGGGTTCCGGCACTCCCTGTGTTTTTAGAGCGTTAAGTACTGCATTATGACTAACTGTATCGAAGGCTTTCTCATAATCGACGAAATCTAGGCACAATGGCCGTTGATCTTCGTTGGCGCGCTCGATTAGTTCGCCAACTACTTGGAGGTGGTCCATTGTGCTGAAATTTGCCCTAAACCCTGCCTGCTCTATAGGTTGGTTCTCGTCGAGGATATTCTTCAGCCTTTCTGTAATAACCTTCGTGAAGAGCTTGTAGACCGCTGAAAGTAAACTAATGGGTCGGTAGTTCTTGATATCGCTTTTGTCGCCTTTTTTGTGTATTAAAATGATAGTTGCGTTATTCCATCCTTCTGGTATAGCTTGGTTCTGGATGCATTTGCTGAAAAGCCTAGCTAAGATATTAATTAGGGGGGGGGGGGGGCGCCACATTTTAGTAAGTCAATGGGAATATTATCTTCCCCTGGGGTTTTACCGTTCTTTGCAGTTTTTAGCGCGGCCTCTACTTCGCTAGGCAATACTGCAGGAACCCTTTGGCCGTGTGTCGATTCCGGAACGGGAAATTGACCGTTGTCGTTCTCGTAAAGTTTTGCATAGAACGTTTAAACTATGTCTATGGTCTCTTCTCTATTCCTAATTATTACTCCGCTCTCTGATCTCATTGCGATCATTTGGTTTTTGCCTAAGAAAAGATCTTGTTTGCACTTTTTCAGGCTACGGTTATTCTTAATGGTACTTTCTATTAACTTGCTGTTAAAATCCCTGACATCCCTGACTATTCTCTTTTTAATTTCCTTATTTACTAGATTGTATTCTTGCTTATTATTATCCCTATCTAACATCCTTTTATGCTTAATTAGATTTTTGGTTTCCTCTGAAATTTTGCTTAGCTTAATCTGTTTCCTGAGTCCAACTAATTCCTTATCTGTTGAGGTTAGAACCGAACTAATTACAGTGTTCAATTCCTCGATGTCTGCTTCTGGGTTTAATTTCCCGTATCGATTTCCAAGTTCGAGTTATATATATATATATATATATATATATATATATATATATATATATATATATATATATATATATATATATATATATATATATATATATATATATATATATATATAAATCAATGTTTGTCTGTCTGTCTGTCTGTCTCGAATAGGCTCCTAAACTAAAGAACCGATTAGGGTGGAACTTTCAGGATTTGTTGTATGCATGTTTGGAAAGTTTACTGTGAAAAAAAGCGAAAAAAACCTCTGTAAAAACTGTAGTTAAGGACATTTTTACATTGGTCACCAACTTGCACGCACGCATTGCCAACGTACAAATACATTACGTACCACTCATACCAACCCGACATTACGTACCACTCATAACTAAAGCCCGGACCCAGAGGGTGCCGCGTATTGTTCAAATGTTGGAAATGCATTGTTGAAGATTTGCCGAACCTTTTTTACAAAGGATTTGCAATAATGGAACAATGAGCGGCACCTTGGCTATCCTACCTCTACTCATGACAATCCTACATATGTATATAAATCAATGTTTGTCTGTCTGTCACGTATGCGTTCCTATACTTTACTATAATTTAATTTGATTATTAAGTATTTATTTGAAACTGAAACATTCACTTTTCGAAACGCATCGAGAAACGGAAACGGGAACGGGAATTGCATGCGTTATTGTGGCATTGCAATGCATGCCGGGTTCAGCTAGTAATATATAAAACTAGTGTGGTGCCCGTTGAAATTTCAACGAGTGGTTTCGGAAACAAATTGATACATGATTTAAAATAAAGTTACAATACGTATAGTAATAATAAATTGGAATTGGAACTAAAACAGTAATCTAGAATCGGGAAACAGAGATCGGTGTCCGGAACTGAAAATGGAGTCCGTATCCGAAACAAAAAGGAATCCACAACCGGAAATGAAAAAGGAATCAGGATCCAGAGCTGAAAAAGGAATCGGGATCCGGAACTGAAACAGTAATCGGGACGCGGAACAGAAACAGGAAACCAGATCCGGAATTAAAGCAAAAGTCGGGAACCGGAACTGAAACAGGAATCTGTTTTATTGTTTACTGTTTATTACTGTTTTTTTGAACAAATAATGTATATAATTAAAGTCATTGACTTAGCCAAGAGACAAGTGCCTCGTTCACTTCAACTTCGTACCAGCCCAGCTGCCGAACTACATATGTATACTGCCGGCTATATGACAATATCAAATCAGATTCGAAGAATTCATTAATGTAAATTGTGCTTTGCTTCTTTAACCAAACTGTATGATGAATTCAATTTATTCTATTGATTTCAATTTCTGTAGAGAAAAGAACGAGAAAGTATTACACTTCACTGATTAGAATTTCACAAAGACAGTCCTGTTGCGGATTTCTTTTTTGGTGAATTGGACAATTGTAAGATGTGCAATAGTTTACGGGTACATTGACGCTACAATTACAGACGTATACATATATGTATATATATAAAAGGGTATTGCAGTTTCTTAATTGAAAAATCGGTCGCTCTCTCTCTCAATAATGCAGGTCCAATTAGCGAAATGGCTGCAATTGCGAGAAGCTCAAGAAGAAAAAAGAAACGTTGATTGGTAACAACCTGCAGGGTAGAAATAGGAACTTTTAACGACGTACGATTGTCGTTTTTATGTGGTTTAATCAGCCCCCCCCCCCCGTCGACTTTGAAATGAATTGCTAACAATAAAAAAATCATTGCGTCCATGTAACATTATAGCATCACTGAATACATACATATGTTGCCAAGGTTTCCACAGTTGATTTCTCGTTTGTTCGCATGAATTGGCTGAGCACCCCCCGTTAAGTAACTTACAGTGACGTCGGAAGTGAGGGCTTACATTAAATCAAACAGACGAAAGAAAGTTTATACATATGAGTATAAAATGTCTTATGGAGAATTCAGCAGTAGTACCTATGCACATAAAATACATACAATACAACATGAAGGGTATACGATTCAGAAGCGTTATGATTTTAAAACGAGAATGCTTGGGGTTGTTTAAATATGTATTATACATAACAGTTGCGCAAGTTTGACCTTCTCAAAATGTGTGCCTTTCCAGCTGTGTGAAAATAGAACATTGCGTGTTTCAAGTAAAAAGTACATTCCCATCGTAATTTCGGTTGACGTTTGGTTCGAAATGTGCGCTCAGAATGGGTATTTGAGTGTGGTAAATAATTGTTTGACTTGAACGATGAAGAAATTACATTGTAGGTTTCCACAAAAGGCAAGCTACGTTGAATAATTTCTATGGTGAAATTATTAAATATAATGCAAGGGTTAATCGTACAATTCTCAAACTATATTTTGTGATCGACGAAGTCAAATGAATGTACATATGTACATACAATATGCTTGTAATTCAATACGCCAATAGCAATCTTGTTATCAAGACGTCTCCTAGCGAAAGCAAATAGCCAGTACGAATGTAAATTATACTTTGGATGCATCGAATGCATCTGTAAAGATGCTCCGCTTAAATTATTTTCTTTACAATCAAAACCCGTTTTTTTACAATAACTTCTTCGTTAAAAATGTATTATATATTAAAAGCAATATTTTAAAGTGTAATATTAAAAGCATCATTTTAATATATTAACCGTTACGTCTTTAGGTGAAGTTTTCAACTAAGCGTAAATTTCAACTTTTTTAATAATATGACTATAGTAAATGTAAAGCATGTATGTATGTATGTATGTAGGAACTCAACTGCGGCTTAGGAAAGGGATAACATCTTAATTGAAAAAGTAAGGTGAATCCTCTTCTGATTTTTAGCACGAGTAAGAGAAAAATGCGACAATGGAAAATCGATATTATATGTAGTAACTGATAAGTCACAATATAAAACATTATATAATAGACGGATAATTTTTACTTTATCATGCGAAAATTCGAACTCGAGATTTTTACTGATTCGAACTCCGAATCGATCATTGATCACGTTTTCATGATCTAAAGAAAATGTGTTTGGCTCTGTGTGTGTCTGTGTGTATGGCTGTGTATTTTGGGGATTTATTGAACACTATTAGTTCTATCGAACTGAAACTTAGTATCGGTTATTGAAATTCTTATCGACATGACGTCAATTTTTTTCAAATTTTTAAGTTGACCGGAAATGGTACCTCCCCTCATATATGTCCTCTTTTTTTTAAGTTTTTGAATTAAATTATCTCCCAAACCACTAACTGAATCGAACTGAATTTTTTTTTACATATGAAAGATAGATTAATAATCTTTATAACCTTATATTTTTTTTAAATATTTTTATCTGAACCGGAAGTACTACTTTTATAGAGAATCAAAGTACTATTTTTGTAGAGAATTAAAGTTTTTTTATATTTTTCTCAGAAACCTTTTGGTTTATTGAACTGAAATTTCATATCTAGAAGTTTAAGCTTAACACCAAGTTATTTATAAAATTTAGTAAGCATCCGTCAAGCGGAAGTGGCAGTTTACTCGATTTTACGTGTTCGATTTTTCTTCCACTATTTTTTTCGACCCTTAAACATCTGTGCTTGTCACAAAAAAATTCAAGTGTAATTCTTGTATTAATGTAATGAAAATAAAAAAAAAATAATCAAATTTTTTTCTCTTAGAAAGGTCAAAAATGTTGTGCCCACTACTCTGTCCACACCCCTGAACGTATTAAGCTGAAAATTCATATTTTTATTTTTTATGTACTAACTTAGAGCTGCTAAGGTTTTAGTCAGAATTCTTAAACCGGAAGTAGAATTTTTTTTTAAAACAATATTTCATTATTTTATTTTGACCTTTTAAATTATTTTAAGCTTCTTAATATTTATTGTGTAAAATAACGATAGTGATTTTAAGTAAAAATAAAAAATAAAATCACCAAATTTAATGAACCGGTAGTGGAATTTTCTCCTCTTAGAAAGGTCAAAAAGTTGTCGCCTGGATCCTGTCCACACCCCTGAACGTATCAAGCTGAAAAATCCATATTTTTATTTTTTATGTACTAACTTTGAGCTGCTAAGGTTTTGGTCAGAATTTGTAAACCGGAAGTAGTATTTTTTTTTAAAACAATATTTAATTATTTTATTTTGACCTTTTAAATTATTTTTTATTTTTTTGATATTTAATGAGTATAATACTGATAGTGATTTTAAGTAATAAAAAAAATTTGAACAAAATCTGATAACCGGAAGTAGAACATTTGTCTTGTGCAAGTTTCCATACATTTGCACTCAATTTGTATGGAAAATGCTGTCATAGTTATTAATATGTCATAATCTGTCTGTACGGTTCAATATCGAATTTTGTTTTGTAACCTTTTTATATTCCTCAAATACATAGATAAAGTCATGGGTTGGTCACACCCGAATTTTTTTTCTTCGGATTAGATTTATCATTTTAGAATAATGTTTTCTAGAAGTAAATAAGTACTTCGTAAAATACCGGAAGAGAAATTAATCAATACTAAGTTTGACCAACTGAATTCGAACATAACAATGATTTTTGTTGGTTTTCTCTCGTTTATGAGCTATAAGCGTTTAAAAATGTGTCCAAATGGCAAAGTTTGAAAACGATCGGATAAAACCCAAACTTTGTCTCACGACCAAATCGTTTGTAAGCTAAGAAGAGGTATGTAAAAATGTGTCCAATTTTTATAGATTTTTGGCTTTTGCAGTTACTGAAAGATTTAAAATTATGAAATATAAATATTTTTATATAAATATGAAATATGAATATTTTTATATTTTTGTTTATTAGTTTATATCATGAAATGTTCAAGGAGGGGGGGGGGGGGGGGGGCGTTCGTCGCTCTTGAATGAGCGTGAGCCTTCAAGAGAACCTTCATTCTTCATCTCGCATCATGCATACGGTCATCAATAAAAGCGTTTTTTAACAGAATTTAAAATTATTTACGGCTTGAATTTGTATGTTAAGATAAAAAATATATATTGTGATTGAAAACCAATCCTTGTAAACGTAGTCAAATATAAAACTAATTGTCACATTGCTTGAGAAAAAAAATATTTTTGACTTTTAAAAATTCACTAAATAATTAATAATATGTATTTTAAAGCAATTAAAAAGTCACAATCAATAGATAAAACATCCCACTATTGATTCCAATACTTATTTTTAGCACAGCAAAACTGAATTTTGAGTAAAAACCGCATAGCTTGTAAAAAATCGTGCATTTTTCTAAGCGCCCATATTTCATGAACGAAAAGAAACCAACAAAAATCTTTATTATATTTGAATTTAGTGGGTCAAACTTAGTAAACATTGATTAGTCTCCGCTTCGGTAAGTAAAAAACGTGTATTTTGTTGCTGAGTGAAATAAAAAACGAAGCTTGTTTATGGCTATATTTATTTTATGGCAATTTTACCATAGTGACATTACAGAGTAGTTCCAAGTCGTTACTATGGCTAAATAAAAAAAGAAAAAGATAAAATAAAATAAACATTACGTTACGATCTCAAATTTTTATATATATAATACATATTTTATATATTTTTCCATTTCATCAGAGTTGCAGTTTATTTCTACAAGCAAATTTGTGGGCACTATCGTTAAATACGTTATATACATAGGTAGATTACACGGCTTGAAAATAAGCATAAATAATGATAATTTTATTTCTGAAAGAATAAAATCAAAATACAAGTATGTAATAGTAAATTTATCAAAATTTAAAGTTTCCTTATATTGAATATGAAATACATATATAAAGGCGAGGACGACTTTAGCGTGCGTTTTCGATTGCTGTGGAGATATTTGATCCGACATCCCTGAGGGCTTAAAGATTCCAGGAGCTGGTCGGCCGTGCTGGGAATTAAATCCAGCACCGTCAATTAAAGATGCCTCTGCAGTTGAACAAACGTGAGCCAACGTGTATCTGAGAGTGCAATTGCGATTCTAAATCCCGCGATGCCACAAACCACTCAAATTTTACCGTCCCGTCTACAATATCCATTAGTCTATTAAATATCATTTGCGTTGAAATTGAAAGCAATGGATATTATACTTTCAGCTCTTGTTCACAAAATCGAATTAACGATGCATATACATACAAACCTATACATTGTTAAATTCGTATATTCGTATATACGGCCCACAATTAAGGTTCCGGTAAAATACATTAAAAGCTTTTTAATGGAAACCTGGAATGTAGAACGTATTTCTACCGTTAATTACGACACCGCCGGAAAACTTTTTGGGTTTTAGTATCTTCTCGATTTGTGTAATTTAATTTTGTGTTCATAAATAAATACACTTATGTTTATGGAAAGACTCATTATTATTTGAATTAGATATTCGATTACATTTAAATCTTTGTATAGCTGTTACAGTGATTTCATGATAGCAGTGAATGTATACTTTCACTGTTATTATACTGAATTTGATTTTTATTATTACGAAATTATGTTCGCAATACATCTTATCTCTATTTTAATAGCTACTGACATTTTCTTTTTACAATTTTAATTTAATTTTGTTAGTAATCAAAGTATGATATTATTCTAATGTTATTGTACAGCATAATAGGAAGAAGAGCTCAAAAACCTACTTACAATTCTTATTATACTGAATAATAACGCTGGAATGCTACATTTTATGGAATGTTTGACGAAAATGACTGTCTCGTTTTTCCATGGACTGTTTTTGATTCGGACCAATCAAGTTTAAGATCTTCAATGATTTTATTGTAGAATTCACGCCCATTATCAATAGGCTAGCATTCACGATGGAAAAGCGTGGTCTTGTTGAAAAACTTGGTAGGGTGGTCAATTGTATATGTGTATACATATATTTACATATGTATATATATATATATATATATATATATATATATATATATATATATATATATATATACATATGTAAATATATATTTATATATAGTAAATAATTATTTATATTTAGGTCAAATAATTGACATCTCCTGTAGTAAAGAAGATGAAATAAAGAGACCTATGAAATTAGGAGTGCAGTTGGACAAATTAATGCGGTTTTAAATTCAACAATGCCACTGCCTTTGGAAAACAGGAAACGGAATACGTAGGTGAGAAGTATTACAAGAGTAGTTGATATAGTGAATAGAGTGAAGAGATTAAAATGGCAATGGGCGGGCCACGTGGCAAGAAGAATGGACGAAAGGTGGACAAAAAAAGTGGTAGAATGGTACCCGGGATAATGAAAAAGGGTAACAGGAAGACCCCAGGGAAGATGGGCAGACGAAATTAAGAAAATGTGTGGGGTGAGATGGATGAGAGTTGCGCAAAACAGAGACGATTGGAAGTGTGGTGGAGAGGCCTTCATCCAGCAGTAGATAGCGAATGGCTGTAGATGATGATGTATATATTTAGAAGGAAACAATGATGCACAGGCGTGGTCAATTGTACGGAATATACATAGAAGCTAGAAACGATATGGATAAATGGAGGTTCGCGGTGAGAGGCGGATCGGATTATAAATCTATTGTTTTATATGCGTTGGCGGAAGAATACTTCTACTAGTGAAATTAGACGTTCATAGGAGAAAACAGATTCACTGTAACATTTGGTTGGTTACCTAGAAACTAACAAGTCGAAGTCTTGGTCGTCCGCTATTCGTGCAAAATTTTAAAATATTCGAGTCGCGAAAGATGTGTTTGTATTTCTGATAATTTAAATTATAAACGATAAATAAATCGGACATATTAAATTGCAATATGTTTAAATTTGCAATATGTCTAAGTTACTACCAAGTTAGATGCAGAGGTTAGGTTTTCGTGAAAACGGCTTCAACTAGTAAATTGAGTTGGAATGTCACATTTTTGTTTTGAACACATTCTGAGAGCTATCGTAATACGGAACTTTATTCGCAAAATTAAATCTAAAGCATTCGTAAAAACACCAGAGCTGCCAAAACTGTTATATTAAAACTGGTGCACATTATTGAAAGCGTAATTGCGCCTGTAGAGATATAATTTACTAGTTGAATTGTATTCGAATATGAATGACCTAAAACGCCAGTTGGAATATATTACAACTGAAAATACACTTCGACGGTAAGAAATACATTAATCACAACGAGCATGTTTCAAATGCAAATTTTAATTCTATCAGTGAATATTTTTTTAATATACGTATATTTTCCAGCACAAAATCCGACATTATAATGTAAGGCATTATTTTGAAGTAAATTTTCATTTAAAAGAGTCGTTGCTTATATTGCAGTCAAAGACCGCGAATAATTGAATTTTTACGGAATATGCAAATTAAATTTTGAACAAGGAAAGAAAGGACAATCTTGAAAACAATGTATATGAGTACACGCGGGAAAAAATAATTCTCGTGTTTATGTTTCAATATAAAGATAGGCAGTCCTTTTGTGCGTCGGCCGAAGCGGGCCGAAAAGAGACCGTGCCCCGTTCTAGGGGAGGGTTAAATTAAAGAGGAAAAGCTGGCGACCCTCCTTGTCGGGGGTGGGCGGTTTCTCGGCAGAGGGATTAGCGGGATTTTCCATCGGTGCGAGATGAGACAGTGTGGAGGATGGGAGGGAGGTAGTCCTCCTCTTTCGGAATTAACAATAAACCACCGGATAGGCTTTAACGCCTTGGTTTATGGTCGACGCGACCGTTGACCGACGCGTAAAAGGCGCCTCTTTCTCCGAGTAACGATTGTTGGTTAGTTCGGCCTATCTTTAGTTAGTTAACCACCACCACTACCACCACCTCTAACTACTCGCCGTTTTCTAGATAAGAAGTCGCAAAAGGAAGTCAGTAACTCGTGTCGGGAGTCTTCGTTATGGCCTTCATTAAGAATCGGATTAAGCCTCTCTGCGATCGAACCGAACCAAAGCGATATTGAATTCTAGCATATATGAATCATTATATATTATACACACATATATATATATATATATATATATATATATATATATATATATATATATATATATATATATATATATATATATATATATATATATATATATATATATATATATATATATATATATATATATATATATATATATATATATATATATATATATATATATATATATATATATATATATATATATATGGAGTTCGGTCTTTCGTGTCATGCGGGGAAGACGTGCTTCTGCGTTCTTCCCGCTATTACTCGCTTAAACCCGGCTATTGCACGAAATTTAATCTAAAAATTTAACCATCTAATCACTTATTTTACTAATTGCATCCTAGTATAATTTAAGTGTAAAAATAAACAGACGATCGGCCGTTAACAGCGTTTTTAATATCAGTGATTGCGAAAAATTTTGTGTTAATTTTGTGTCAGTTACAAAAGCGTATACGAACGAGATACATCTCCCTACCTGAATACAAAAAAAATAAGGGTCCCTGCTCGCCAGTCAAAATTCGGTCCCACAGAAGCAATAAATCTTCCACATAATTGCTTTCAGACAAAAATTTTTAACGAACTTTACTTAATAGAATAATAGCAAACAGAAACGGTGTTTCCCAACTGTCTAATAGTTCTTTTTCATATTTAATTTATATTAAAGTAATTCGTGTAATTTTATATTCTTTACTAAATTTATTATTAAAATATTAAATTGCAAACCGCACTCACATATATAAATCCGTTGTCTCCAAAGAGGCGTCTCACGATAAAGATCTGTAAAAAAGTAGTATAACAATTGCTAATCTATTATTATCATAACTAACTACTTTCACTTACAAAGTAACCCTGTTAAATGGCATGTAATAACTCATAAGTGATCCAAGTGATACCTAGGATGACTATCTGTCAAAGCTGACCACAGAGAAGAGTCTATGGCGGTAAGAACTCACTCCTTGAATGGAAATCTCTCTCAAGTACCGCCTTTTTCTCAACACATCTTGGATAAATGCGAGAAAAATAATATCCAAACCTCCAACAAGGTAAGAGTGACGATGGATGATAGCTTAGCTAATAGAAACCTGTATTTAGCCACGTACAATGTAAGAACGTTATCGAGTGAAGGAAGTGTGCTTGCATTAGAGAATGAATTAGAAAATATCAAATGGGATATAATAGGACTTAGTGAAGTAAGACGAAAACAGCAAAACCAAATAATCCTAAAAAGTGGTAACTGTCTCTACTGGAGAGGGCTACCAAATGGTAGAATAGGAGGAGTAGGGTTTCTTATCAATAAGAGAATAGAAAGAAATATTATAGAAATAAGCGACATATCGGAACGTATATGCTATATAGTATTAAGAATCTCGAGCAGGTACACTTGTCAAATCTTCCAAGTGTACGCCCCCACATCTAGCCACCCAGACGAGGAAATAGAAGACTTCTACGAAAAAATACAGGACGCATACGATAATAGCCGTCACCACTTTAAAATAATCATGGGCGACTTTAACGCAAAAATAGGACAAAAGGCAAATACTGAAAGAGCAGTAGGCAATTTTGGTACCGGCCAAAGAAACGACAGAGGCGATCGCCTCATAGAATTCGCAGAACACAACAGGCTCTTTATCACTAATTCATTTTTCAGGAAAAACACCAACAATAAGTGGACTTGGGAGAGTCCTAAAGGAGACAGAAACGAGATCGATTTCATCCTAACAAATGCCCTGCACTCCGTTAAAGACGTTAGTGTTTTAAGTAAAGTAGATATAGGTAGCGATCACAGATTAGTCCGTGCCAAGATGGCCATTAATATAAATTGCGAACGTAGGAAATTAATAAAAGGATGCAGTAACTCTCCAGATTTCGCTCAACTAAGGTCTAGGAAAAAGGAATTCGAACTCGAACTTGGAAATCGATACGGGAAATTAAACCCAGAAGCAGACATCGAGGAATTGAACACTGTAATTAGTTCGGTTCTAACCTCAACAGGTAAGAAATTAGGTGGATTCAGGAAACAGATTAAATTAAGCAAAATTTCAGCGGAAACAAAAAACCTAATTAAGCATAAAAGGAATTTAGATAGGGATAATAATAAGCAAGAATACAATCTAGTAAATAAGGAAATTAAAAAGAGAATAGTCAGGGATGTCAGGGATTTTAACAGCAAGCTAATAGAAAATACCATTAAGAATAACCGTAGCCTGAAAAAGTGCAAACAGGATCTTTTCTTAGGAAAAAACCAAATGATCGCAATCAGATCAGAGAGCGGAGTAATAATTAGGAATAGAGAAGAAATCATAGACAGAGTTTACACGTTCTATGCAAAACTATACGAGAACGACAACGGCCAATTCCCCGCTCTGGAATCGACACACGGCCAAAGGGTTCCTGCAGTATTGCCTAGCGAAGTAGAGGCCGCGCTAAAAACTGCAAAGAACGGTAAAACCCCAGGGGAAGATAATATTCCCATTGACTTACTAAAATGTGGCGGTCCCCCCCTAATTAATATCTTAGCTAGGCTTTTCAGCAAATGCATCCAGAACCAAGCTATACCAGAAGGATGGAATAACGCAACTATCATTTTAATACACAAAAAAGGCGACAAAAGCGATATCAAGAACTACCGACCCATTAGTCTACTTTCAGCGGTCTACAAGCTCTTCACGAAGGTTATTACAGAAAGGCTGAAGAATATCCTCGACGAGAACCAACCTATAGAGCAGGCAGGGTTTAGGGCAAATTTCAGCACAATGGACCACCTCCAAGTAGTTGGCGAACTAATCGAGCGCGCCAACGAATATCAACGGCCATTGTGCCTAGGTTTCGTCGATTATGAGAAAGCCTTCGATACAGTTAGTCATAATGCAGTACTTAACGCTCTAAAAACACAGGGAGTGCCGGAACCCTATGTGGGACTGTTAGCTGCAATATATAAGAATGCCACAGCTTCGGTTAAAATTTTTTCAGGTACAGATAGATTTAGCATAGGAAAAGGAGTAAGACAAGGAGATACAATCTCGCCCAAGTTATTCAATGCGGTGCTTGAGGGAGTTTTCAGGAAATTGGATTGGGATACAGCCGGAGTAAGCATCAATGGTCGCTTTTTGAGTCACCTTCGGTTCGCAGACGATATAGTTTTAGTAGCTCGTGATTCAGCTGACCTACTTATCAGACTAACACAGCTGGACAGGGAAAGTAGAAAAGTAGGATTAAAAATTAACGTAGATAAGACTAAACTAATGTTCAATAGTTATTGCATGCCTGATAGCATCCCCTTAGATGATAAACCAGTAGAAGTAGTAAATAATTATTTATATTTAGGTCAAATAATTGACATGTCTGGTAGTAAAAATGAAGAGATAAAGAGACGTATGAAATTAGGGTGGAGTGCATTTGGACGGATGAATGCTGTTTTTAAATCAAAAATGCCACTCTGCCTGAAGAAAAGGATCTTTGATCAATGCGTTTTGCCAGTGATGACGTATGGATGTGAAACTTGGACACTGAACGCCAAGATGCAAAATAAAATCCAATGCACTCAAAGAAGTATGGAACGCTGTATGCTTGGCATAACGAGGAAAGACAGGAAGCGGAACACGTGGGTGAGAAATATGACAAGGGTAGTGGACATAGTGGATAGAGTGAAGAGATTGAAATGGCAATGGGCGGGTCACGTAGCTAGGAGGATGGACGAAAGGTGGACAAAAGAAGTGCTTGAATGGTACCCGAGAGAAGGCAAAAGAGTAAAAGGAAGACCGCAAGGAAGATGGGTGAACGAAATTAGGAAAATGTGCGGAATGAGATGGATGAGTGTTGCGCAAAACAGAGACGAGTGGAAGCGTGTTGGAGAGGCCTTCATCCAGCAGTGGATGGCGAATGGCTGTAAATGATGATGATGATATATATATATATATATATATATATATATATATATATATATATATATATATATATATATATATATATATATATATATATATATATATATATATATATATATATATATATATATATATATATATATATATATATATATATATATATATGTATATATATTTTAATAGCTACTGAACTACTGATCAACAAAAAAATATGCTTTTGAGTTAACAGAGTGAAGACTAATCAATGTTTACTGAGTTTGACTCATTATATTTGAATAAGATTATGATTTTTGTTGGTTCCTTTTTATTAATGACTTGCTGAATCCGACATGCGTTGCAATGCCATAATAACGCATGCAATTCCCGTTCCGGTTTCCGTTTCAAGTGATGGTTCGAGTTCAACGTTGTAGAATAACGTGTCATCAACGCCGTGCCGTCATAAAGCAACCTTGGTTACCAACAAACACATTTCCTTGACTACACAATGGGGCTTCATACATTCGAGTCGGTAGAATTGTAATTACGAATATTATTATTAAGAGGTTTTTTCCAGTTTTTTTTTCACAGTAATCTTCACGGAAATGCATACAACAAATCCTGAAAGTTCCATTGTAACCAGTTTAGTGGCTTAGGAGCCTATTCGAAACAGACAGACAAACTTTCAATTTTATATATACATATATATGTATATATATATATATATATATATATATATATATATATATATATATATATATATATATATATACATATATATACATAAAAGTTAAATTAAAATCTGACAAAACGACTGGGGAGTCAAACATGCATGGGCATGTTTGGCACCCAAATCGGTTGGAGAATTTTCGAATTTTTTAACTTGTTTATGACTAATATATTTTTCTATCGACTAAGCGGAAACAATTGAAAGCTCTATCGGGAGCCAAGCGTCACAAAATGACAAATTTTCAAAGCGATCGGAAGAGTTTAAGAAGTTTTTCCATAGAATTGGGCAAAGTGAAACTAATATAACAATAAAAGGAAAAAAAATCAAACCAGTGCCAAGTCCGTTATATAAAATCATTATTCATTATTTTTTTTAATACACTTAGTTCCAATGTTAAGAGTTGACTTTATAATCACAACACAGTTTTGAAAATTGGTACTATAAAACGTACCCAAGAAGACACCCGTTAACAGAATGAAGCAATCAAAATTTTCTCACGATTATGTTGGAATGATGGAGGATGAGTAAAGACGAAGTAGGGTATGGTTTGATGCGACGACGTCGTCTTCGTAATTCCACCGTCGGTGTCTCGACGCGATGGTGCTGGGGGAGGGGAGGCAAAAACTAATTAGTCTCATTCTCAGGTAGGGCAGGTGAGGTGGGTAATAGGCTGTTGTGTGTGCCGCTGATACCGGTGCTGAATATTTATGAGCGTCGCGACGCCCGGGACGTCATCCGTCTTCTGATGAGACGCCACCATACCACTTCCCGATTGCTCTCTCCCTTTCCTTATAGGTAGACTATCTTGTGATCCCCTACAATAATTATCCGCATTGTCGTCGTCGACAATGAGTGAATCCACAAAAATGCACTTTATAAACGTTTCCCCATTTATATATTTGCTTCTATCCTTATATGTATGTATGTACTATATTAACATTTATACATCTTACATATTCATTTTTCTCATAAGTTTTTGTTTTGAAGTTGGAAATAATGATTACTTCTATCACTTACTATGTATGTACATATGTATGTATAGCAGCACAGCTCGGTCGTTTGTCTTCTTCTTCTGCCTAACACCGAGAGGCGCCGGGTTCGATTCCATGAGCAGACCTCGATTAAAAAATAATTTTTCTGAGTATATCTGTAGTGCTGCTGGTCAGATCTGGATATTTGTGCCTCCAGGTCGATTGTTTCCTATCAGAGTTTGCCAGTTTTCTCTGATTTCATTGTTGAAACGGTTTCCGATTAAAAATTGGCTAAAAACCTTCCTACCTACTATGTCACCACTACATTTGAGTATGATTAATGTACAATAAAATTTATGTACAATTCATAGATGTCTCGTTAATTTGCGAGTTTTCAGTGTGTCGTAATTCAGTGACTTGTATAATAAAAATGCTTTATTGTTTGTAATTGGCCAGGAAGGCGCATTGGGGTTTACCTGTAAGGCCTTCCTGGTATAAAATGTAATAATAAAAATAAAAATAAAATATATATATATAGATATATATATATATATATATATATATATATATATATATATATATATATATATATATATATATATATATATATATATATATATATATATAAATATATATACATATATCCAAAATTTCGGGCATTTAAAACCTTTTGGCATATTGAACTGAAATTTCATATCTAGAAATTTTAGCTTAATACCAAGTTATATATACAATTTGGTAAGCATTCATCAACTGGAAATGGAAGTTTACTCGTGTTCGATTTTTCTCCCATTATAATTGTCGACTCCTTAAACATGTGTACTCTTCACGAAAAAATTCAAGTTTTATTCTTGTATCAATTTGATGAAAATAAAAAAAATGCTATCACGATTCTTTCCACACCCCTGAACGTATCAATTTGAAAATTTATATTTGTATTCTTTATATAAAAACTTAGAGCTGAGGTTTTGGTCAAAATTCGTAAGGCGGAAGTAGTATTTTTTTTAAAACAATATTTCATTATTTTATTTTGACCTTTTGAGTTATTTTAATTTTCTTAATATTTAATGTGTATAATATTTAAAGTGATTTTAAGTAATGAAAAAATTTGAAAAAAATCCGGCAACCGGAAGTAGAACTTTGTCTTGTGCAAGTTTCCCTACAATTGCGCTCAATTTGTATCGAAAATGCTATCATTACCGGTATGTGTGAACGTGTATGTATGTACATATGTTTAATTATTGAATTTCGTTTTGTGGCCTACTTATATTCCTGAAATACGTAGATAATGTCATGGGTTGGTCATGTACCTATGTACCTATACATACAAACATACATATGCATGTTTATATTATATTCATATTTCGGTCATTTAACTTTAAATTTGAGTACTGGACGGATGGTGGACGAGTGGCGTAACAATATGTAGGCGGCAACACGACGTTAATAGCCTGTAAATGAAGATAAAATGGCTGAACTACTTCGTTGAATAGAAATAAAGAGTTAACACCTGGGTCTAGAAATAAATAAAAACAAAACAAAAATCCCCGTCTTTGACATATTCGAGTTTGTCATGATCCAAAATGAGGAAGTCAACGATTTTATTAACTTACATAGCTGCCTTGATCTCAAAAGAAGGGGGATGCGAATCAGAAACACACACAGACATACACACATTTTTTATAGATCATGAAAACGTGATCAGTGATCGATTCTGAGTTCGAATTTTCGCATGATCACAAAACTTCATATACTGTTACTACGTACATAGATAAAGTAAATATTAATGGAATATTTTTATTTTTACAGTGACCATCTTTTGATTAAACAAATTCATTTTCCGAATGAGTATGTAAATTGAGCAAATAATCTAAAACGCTTTGCATGCGTAGTCCATTGCGACAGGCCATTTTCCGAATTTAAATTCGAATTAAAATTCACAATTAAATGAAGCGGCGAAATGTTAATTAAATTAAAACGCCTGGAATTGTATCCCTACATGCTTTTTTCATTTCATTCTGTAAAACATGAACGTGTAGGCACAATTTATTGCCCGCGGGCCGGATTTGGCTCACGACCATATTTAATCCGGTCCTCAACAGCAGCGATAAAAATTAAGTGATAAAAGTAAATACCCAAAATACAGACAACGCAATAAACCCCACACAATGAAGGACGAATGAAAAATTCATTTAATTTAATTAATGGAACGGTTAATAGATAAAATAAACACTAAACATACATACATACATACATACATACATGCATACATTTCAAACGGATGAAATTTTTATTGGTCTGTTCTTCCGAACTTTGGACTGCACTAATATGTTACCGTTAATGTTACGGCTTTTAAGCGAATATGTTAGGCATTCGTATGTGCGGGATGTCCCGATGCTGCTGCCAAGTTGCGGCTTTGTAATAAATATGTTTTTGAACATAATTAATACTGTCAACGTGGTTAGACCGTGCGGGTTTTGTGTGAACCGCCACCCGGTTGCGCTTATCTGAGGGGATGTGAGAGAAGAGAAGGGGTGTACATTTCCTATCCACCCATCCCATATCAACAACCCCTTCAACGACCATATCATACATACTAATTCGGTAATGCATCACTCGGGTTGTGTACGTTTTTTGGTGTATTTAAATATCACATTTGAACAATAGAATGCGTCTACGTTATACGTACCTACATACATATCCACATATACTGCAGACAGTAATAAAATATTTAGGAGTAACGTTCGATAAAATATTGAGATAGGCACCTCACATTGAGGGAGTGAAATGCAAGGATGAATTCAATATACTCAATATTTAATCGCCATAGTTCTTTGACAACTCAAAATAAAATAAAATTATATCGCGCACTCATATTACCATTATTAACCTATGCTTCACCTGTATGGAATAACGCCTCGAATACTAACCTTTCCAAGCTCCAAATAATACAAAGTAAATCCCTAAAAATAATTTATAATACACCCAAATATACTTACTTGAAAAAACTGTATGCCATTAATAATATTCCGTTTGTTACAGACATTACTAACAAACTAACCAGTAGATTTTATGACAGTATCACTAATTACCATACTAACACTCTTGTGAAGAGTCTCGGTGATTACAACAAAATGTCTATACCCTTCAGTTATAAACACAGATTACCTAAACACAATCTGATTTAGGTCATCGACTTTAGAGAGTCTTTAATTAATATTATGTATTAGATGTATTATAAGCATTTATATATAAGAATTGTAAATAGGTTTTTGAGCTATTTTTCCTATTATGCTGTACATTAACATTAGAATAATATGATACTATGATTACTAACAAAATTTAATTAAAATTGTAAAATAGAAAACGATCAGTAGATCAGCAGCTATAAAAAAAAAAATATATATATATATATATATATATATATATATATATATATATATATATATATATATATATATATATAAGATGTATTGTGAACATAATTAAGTAATAATAAAAAATCAATATCAAACATATGCAGACTTAAAAATGTCCATTTGATACATAATAAGACAATGCACAAATTTGTCGCAAAAATGCACGATTTTTTGCAGAGCAATGTAATAATAATACATTTCTCTGTTCGTTTGCTGATTATTATGAAACAAAAATAAGTGATATTCATACAAACTGTGTATGTGTACGTTATTTATAATAATATATCATACATATATTACGATTTTTATATTTAAGTGTTTACAAAATACATATTTTTTATATATCCGCAGTTGACAAATACATAAGTTGACAAAACTGCAAGTGTACTAATAAGTAAATAGAAATGCAGACAGTCAGAAGCGTTCACATTGATAGTTTTAGTGTTTGACATAAATCTAATATATAATTTCGAAAGAGACTTTGTATGTAAATATTGTTGGTTGGGATTTGGTTGGAAATTCGAAAACAAGTCAAAATTTCCATGACGACATAGGGACGGGGGACCGGGGGCGCCAGGGGAGCCGCCAATTTCTGGTATAATATATAATACATCTAATGTATAATTTTGAAAGAGACTTTGTAAGTTTGTAACTATAGTTGGTTGGAAATCAAAAACAAGTCAGTTTCTATGACGATTCGATTGGTTGAATATATATTTTTTTCGATTCAAATAAATTTAATAAAAAAATAAATGAATATTCACTTTTAGATTTGTCATGTTTAAGCTGTTTTTATTACAAATACTGAGCGAAGCCGGGTTAAACAACTACTACATATATCATAAAGTTTAACGTAAGCAAAAACTTCATCGCGTTCGGTTTAATTTTCTCGCCTTTTCATCGTCGACTTTGATTTATTTTAGTAATCGTTCAAATTAATATTTTTCTAGAATGCGAAAGAAAAATGAGGTAGTTTCGATTAATATATGTATGTACATATATAAGTGAGTTTTTTTTATAAATAAAAACTCCCCACTGAAATTATTATACCTACATATAAAATAATATTTATCAAAATGCAATAAATTAAAAAATATCACTCGCATATTTTCGGTCAAATAACGAACCAACATACTGACATTTAATTATGGATGCGGTGCATCCGCTCTAAAATTGCCAGACAAATTGAACGACAGATTAACGGACGGCTGCTTTATATGCAATTCTCGTCTTCTCGAATGATAGATTGCACATCAGATGACGGGTAACCTTTCGATGTGCACAGATGCAATTATTAAAATGGTAATTATTAAAATTGAGTTGGATCTTTCAGGCGAGTTTAATAAGGCAAGATTCGATAAGTTCCGAATCTTGCCTTATTAAACTCGCCAGAAAGATCCAACTCAATTTCAATAATTGCATCTGTGCACATCGAAAGGTTACTCGTCATCTGATGTGCAATCTATCATTCGAGAAAATGAGAATTACGTTTAAAGCTGCCGTTCTGTTAATCTGGCGATTTTAGAGCGGATGCACCACACCCTTAATTATACATACATATATACATATGTATGTATGTATGTACATATATAACTAAATTAATAATTACGAGTCTAATAATTTCTGTTAACCGGTAATCCGATATTTTTTTACCAATTACCAGATTACCGGTAAATGGATTTATCGAAATTTTTAAATCAAATAACGGATACCAGATTTTTTAATCTCAAAAATATACTAAATATAAATATTTAACTTGACTGATATAAAATTATTTTTTATTTGTCACTAAAGGAAATAACAACAACAAAAATATATGATTTATATTGTTTGATAGTTATAATATATTTTAATCTGTTAAAAGTCATTTCCTTTCCAACCTTTTTTTTTCATCAGGGTATGTTCATTTCCCGAACTGATTTTAATTTTATTTCTAAACTAAAGTTAATTTTAAATTAATTTAATTTAATTTAAGTTAATTTTAATTTTAAAGTTAATTTTTATTTCTAAACTAATGCTAACTAAAGCCATTTTTATCAATATCCTTTTATTAGGCGTACATGGAACTACTGCAATATCATCATCGGAATCTGAAACTGATAGATTTACTTCATATTCCTTGTAAATCCGTTCTATAAATAACTTCTACTATTATTTTCATTATTGTATTTTTTATTCTATAGGTAGATGAAGCACTGGGTTAGATTAATGTTGCTAGAAGATAAAGTAAATGAGAGGAATGTGATAAAATGCAACGATTATATATATTTTTTTGATATACCAGTAAACGAAATACTTTAACAATAAAATACTGAGCTACATTTCGGGCCGTTTTCCGGTAATGGATTCCTTTGTATGTACACATGTATATATATATATATATATATATATATATATATATATATATATATATATATATATATATATATATATATATATCTTCTTGTTAATGCCTTGTCCGCATCCGGACGTTGGCGATATATATATATATATATATATATATATATATATATATATATATATATATATATATATATATATGTCACAGTGAAATTATATTTCAAGTGATTCAAGTTATATTTTCACTGACGTTTTAGTGAAATCATAACCATTTACATATTCAGGGTTGGTTTTATTCATTTAAGATTAGATTGTTAGGGTTGGTATTATTTAAGGGTTAGGATTAAGTAAGGGTTGGCCCTATTCATTTATGTGGCGGCTCGCTTATACGACATGGTCGAGTTTGGTTGCCTTCCTGCGAGTGGGAACCAACTCGGCTGGGTTCGGAGAGCTACTACTCACTCTGTCTTCAGCTGTCATATAATAAACACGTGCATTAACATGCCAGTCGTCTCATTCGTTCATCCTCCATACTGGTGACCCCCGACATCGAGCCACGCAGCCTCGATCAATTTCAACATGCCGCTCATCCCATGCCGCTCATCCCTGCCTCGCCGAGTCAGGCGGGAGAAGCTACCCGCCGCGCCCCCATCGCCATCAACACGCGTCGCGGCCCGCGGGTGACAATAAACGAGCAGACACGGCTACCTACCTACCTACCTACCTACCGACGTCCAGCCACAACGTCGACGACAGGTGCTTTTAAAAAATGGGGGAGCGAATGAGACGACGATCTTGACAGCTGGATGTGGAGTCATGCGCGATCCACTACACATAGAACGGTCATCCAGCACCACAAGACATACACCACCTCAGCACCATCATCATCATCAAGGCCCCGTCCGTCCCCACGAGCGTCGTCACGCCGAGACGGGCGGAAGCGCTACAACACCTCCACGAGCCACAACGACTCACAGTCCAGCTCGGAGTATCATCAACCACATCGATGCCCCTGCCGCCCCCGCCGCCCCACCAACCGACATCAGCCTCGGAAGAGCGGCGCCGCCGCAGCATCGCATCGGCGCGACCATCGGACCACCCACCGTCCTGCTCGCGACGTCACCGCCCTCGAATCTACCGACCATTCAGGGCGGTACACCTATGTACACAGCGGATGACCCACGTCAACAATTTTTTTTCTCCCCACGTAATAATTTTTTCTCTTTGTGTAACAATAATTTTTTTCTTTTGTAAAATTTGTTTCTTTGTAATTTTGGTATCGCTGATGCTGGGGGGGGAGTGATGTGGCGGCTCGCTTATACGACATGGTCGAGTTTGGTTGCCTTCCTGCGAGTGGGAACCAACTCGGCTGGGTTCGGAGAGCTATGTACTACTCACTCTGTCTTCAGCTGTCATATAATAAACACGTGCATTAACATGCCAGTCGTCTCATTCGTTCATCCTCCATACTTAAGATAACGTTGTTGGGGTTAAATTTATAGAGTTAAACGTTGTAAGTTCATTGTTTGTTACATTTTCACTGTTTGAATTAGTGAAAATATATTTTCACCTGTAATATGCTTTCACTATAACATATATGTACATATGTAAATAGCGGCATGAACCGAAATGATTTTCTTTAGTTTTGCAATAATAGGCAATACACATACATACATATGTATATTCAAGTTCACCAAAAACAATAAATATGAAATTTATTGTTTGAAAATAAATATGAAATATACATTGAAAATATTCAACCTTATAAATTTCTATGAAAAAGATTAATATATCGCTTTATTTCTACTTAGAAGTGGTACAATCGAATGTCTATAATAAATGTACAAGTCGAGGGTGTTTTATATGACCTGGTGGGTAAAATATATTCTTGGCGATTGTCGGCGCCATAAACAAGCCTCGTTTTCCGGTGCAACGTGTGTACGTTGCACCGGAAGTGCACCGACTTGAAGGACTATCGAACTAACCGACCGGACCGAACATACACATAAACACTACAATATAATACACACACACCACGGTTAATTTTTAAAACCAATGTGTGTTGCAGACGTCGAAAACGTTATATATTAATTTAATAATAAATACGCACGTTTAACTTGAATTAAACGAGGCTGACGATGAATCAACAGTTAACTTGAACGAGCGGGTTCGTACATACCAGTGCGCGCACCCGATTTAAAGGAGACGTCGTATTTCGTATTCATGAAATAGTTTTTTTTTTTAAGGAAAATCACTAGAGTTAAGGCTTTTCCCGCGGGGAAATAGATTTCCACGTGTATGTGTACGTACGTGTGTATATGTGCCGCCAAGTGTTTTTTACACGTCAACTTGTAGGAAAAACTTAGTCGGAAAATGGCCCCGGGGAAAGACTTGCGTGCGTGAACGGAAAGCCGAGTGTCTAGTTACCCAACTACCACAGGCAGGGGCGAATTTTAAAAGAAAATCAACACGAGACATTTTTCTCAAATGACTGTTCCGAGCTGTCGTTTAGGTCGTTGCGACTTGGAACTTTGAACGTTTAAAACGTTTAACCTCATTATTTTCGATCCATTTTAAACACTGGAGCCTTGCTCATACGTACATATAATATAACATGATCGTTAAACCCGTTAGTACTTTCTGCAAACATCATGCCGTATTTTTAACTGTAATTCATGCATTCTATCTGCACAAAATCTATTAAATAATTCAGATTAAAGTACATAATTTAATTGGATTCGATTTCAAACAATTTATTGTCAGTTACTAATAGCTAAGACAGCATTTTCGATAAGTTCTACTTCCGGTTGTCGGATTTTGTTCAATTTTTTTTATTACTTAAAATCATTATTAGTATTATACACAATAAATATCAAAAACATTAAAATAATCTAAAAGGTAAAAAAAAAAATAATGAATACGCATTCTGACCAAAATTTGCACCTCTAAGTTAGTACATGAAGAATACAAATATTAAATTTTAGCTTAATACGTTCAGGGGTGTGGACAGAATCGAGGCGATAACATTTTTGACCTTTCATTTGACCTTTGAAGAGGAAAAAATCCCACTTCCGGTTTATTAAATTAATTTTTTTTTATTTTCATCACATTGATACAAGAATTATACTTGAAGTTTTTCGCATATTCATATTCTTTTGTATTGTTTTTTTTCTTTTTTTGATTTTTTCCTCTATTTTGAATTTATATTTTTTATATTTGATATCCGATTTTTTATAAAATATCACATTTTGTATTAACAAACCCCTTAGGTCCATCGACTATGCCACCCTTATTCTTGAATAAATTAATATGTACGCTGTGTACGAATGATTGCTGGAACAATTGATCGAGAATGCAACATTTCAATGCCTCGTTATATGAGGAAATCGTTTCCTTAGCCGAGTTCCTTGCTATAATTGTACTCAATGATTTTTGTGTAAATATGTATGTTGCTTAGAAAAAAATTGTTCGCAAAGATGTTTGATACATAGAAATCAGAATATATTCTCAGTGAAAATTCTATAACTGCTTGAAGAGCCGAGTGAATTAAAAAATGTTTCGTCTGCGACGGAACGCCTATACATAACAGTACCGTGCAGATAACTACGAGTCCCCGTGCAAGTGAACGACGCGGCGGACCATACCATATCATTCCATTACCACAACAAATATCTCAGGTTGGGCCGATTTCAGTTTCTAAACTTCGCTAATCCGAGTGAACAATATCAATATGGACAACGATTTGAATTCATTGTAGATAATTGTATTGTTGATATTTTTAAATTTTAGGTAAAGGGTATTCAGGGACTAGCCTAGTCCCTCTTGTCAAATGATGGCACGTCAATGGTACATACATACATACATACACATTAATTACATATTGTGTACGTAAAGATTCACCCAGCTGGCACTAACAATCGTAAAATCTAAATGTCACATTACATCGAACTCTTTTATAGGCGTGCACGTACACATTGTGTGCTAATGTGCTATTGTGTAATTGCGGATAGGCTTCGGGGGTAGACAGACGTGTCGGCGTAGAGGGGCTGTATCGTGGAAGACCGGCGTCGTAGCAGGCGCAGGAAATGACCTACGATTCTCGTGTATGTTATAGTCAGTTAATGCCCTTGTCCTACCCTATCCTGGGTACCCGAGGCGAGCACGAGAGCGACCATCTTCCTCTTCATCTCCATATTCAATTTCAATTCGACCGGCCGATCGATGTCGAAAAAACGATCGCCAAGCGTCGGACGTCCGACGCGATTGAGAATTTCCAGAAAATTGATTGTCGCCAAAGTGATCGTCGTATTAAAATGGCGATTCCCATTCGGTGAATTGTACGCAGGTGAGGAAAAGCAATGTCTGATGGTGGGTGCCAGGGCCGGCGCTACATTACCGCCGGAACGTCAGATTTACTGCCACCACTAGCTGCACCCAACATCCCTATGTATTATACACATATGTACATATATATATACACACATGTTGTTACCTATGTATTAATGGTTTTCATGTATATATAAAATACGTAGTCCATTTGAATAGTCGAGATAATTGAATATAAATCATATTTTAAGCTTTCACTCGTAAGTTAAATGCACTCGTAAGTCGTCGCAGGTGTGTATCTAATAAATAATTTGGATAGAGACTTTATATATGTATGTATGTATTTTTGGTTTGTAAATCCATGACGTCATCGAGAACAAATGATTCGATTCAAAGGATTAGAAGTCCCCGGGAGTGCAGCCTCTAGGGGGCGAATGGTGCTGGGGGGGGGGGGGGGAGGGGCGCGCCAAATTCTGGTATACATATAATTTCGAAAGAGACTTATATATGTCTGTATATATGTTTTTTTGTTCGCAACAGTCAATTTAATAAAAAAAACAAATGAGTATTCAAATAAATTTATATAAAATAAAACTATTCAAATAAATTTGATAAAATGTTTACTATTATATTAATCATGTTTAAGCGGCTTATATTACAAATACCGAGCGAAGCCGGGTAATACAGCTAGTAGTAAATAAGTCGAATAAAAATGTATTTTTAAAGATACAACCCTGCTCATAATCAATGAACACATCAGATGAGCTTTCCACCGTACTTATAACTGCCGTTCGGGCACAGTTCAAGCTTTTCACCGGGCATAAATTAATATTACGAACCGAACGAAAACTCCACACCACCCCACCCACACCTCCATAAAAATGCATACAACTATTCATTCAGACATATTCAAAATGAATCACATGCGCAAAAACTAAGGTAACCAATTTTTTAAAGCTTCGTTAAATTCGCCTTGTACATACATTCATATGCTACAAATGAAGGTCTGTTCATGCCTATTCAGCACGAACCGGCAGTAGCAAGTATGGACAGTACTTTTTGGTACATTCTATATGGACGCATTCATACTCCATATGGACGCATTCATACTCCATATGGACGCATTCATACATATGTAAATACATATATAACAGTGGTTCTCACGTGAAATTTTACTGTGGCCGCATAGTTGACATTGGCAGTTCTATGGAAATGTCTGGTGGCCACACCAAATTTTGCTTTTGTGATGATTAAAAATAAAGCTAATTTTTTATTACGAAAAAAATGAATCAATTTTTATGTATGTACATAAGTTCATTAAATAAAAGATATTTGAAAATTTCATTATACATATATTTAATAATAATGCAAATGGAAATTCCCCAAAACTCCATTCTTCCAATGTGGGCCGCATGGCTGCATCTAAGTTTACACCTGTCAGCTTGTTTCGATATTTATTTTTTATGAAGTGCATTACTGAAGTATTTTAAAAGCTGACGAACATCGACTTTTCGTCCAAATTTCAAACGCAATCTTAAAATATCTGTTTTAATTTTAAGCATGCACTCTTATTGAGGTTCACGCAAATCTGTAATATATGATAATATATGCAAAGATAATTTAACACCGTTTATTGTCAGAGTAGGGGGCGTTGATACAGACAAGTGGGTGTGACCGAGGCCGATACCGTTGAAAACTGCAATGATTAAAGGCCGCTTTGGTAATCTATTGAACATTCGCAGGCGATACGCTCGACCGGTTAACCCTTTAAATGCCTCGCTTAGCCCACGCTCTGTTGTGCACGTCCAAGCACAGATTGCGCCACATTGTTTCCGAATGCTATGGCCGTTGCACCGTGTCCATTAACCGTGCCAGTTTCAATGGCGGACGAAACTGTGTACTTAAGATGATACCACACACGGATTAAGTCCGTTTGGGTGAACCGTCACGTCGCAGAGTCAACGGTGAAAGCTCCTGTATAATATTCAAGTGTTCTTGCAATTACACATGCATTTACAGATCAAAATGCTGTAAAATTAATTATATTTACGGAGTGATACTAATGTAACTATGCATAAGCTTGCATTTAGACAAATGAACGCTGTTTATAAATGAAAAATGCCGGAAGGAAAAGATCTTAGATCAATGTGTTTTGTCAGTGATGACTAGAGACACGTACATATTTTGGGCATCTATTTTTTTCAATTTTAGCATTTTCATTTTACATTTTAGCGTTTTAAGGGCATTAAAAATGTTCAATTTTAGCATCTATTTTTATGAAGAGTTTGATTTTAAATAATAAAAAATTTCGATGAATTTTAATAAAATGTATATACAACTTAAAGACAACACAACAATTAAAAAATAATAGAAAAATTCAAAAATGTTTTGGAATTAAAATTACAATGAAAAAAACATGAATATAAAAATACAAAGACAAGAAATATGAATATAAAAATATAATACCAATTAAAATGTATTAAAACTCAACATGGAGCATATTTTTACAGATTATTTTTTGAGAGTCGTGCGACGAATTATATTGTATTTACTAAAATACCTTTCAGCATCCAAATTATTGACGGGACACCAAATATATTTTAGAGCTGCACAACCAAACTCTTCATATTTAATTTTTGTTGCCATCATTAATAGCAATATATCCGGCGTGGATTCACTTTTTATATTCTCTATTAATTGTCTAAAAAAAGTGCTGATATCCTTCCAAACATTGAGCCTCTGTTAATACATTAAACAATGTAAGAGGGTAAAAAGAAGACCGCATGGAAGATGGCTAGACGAAATTAGGAAAATGTGTAGGTTGAGATGGATGAGAGTTGCGCAAAACAGAGACAAAACAGAGTTGGAGAGGGTCCCCGGAAGAATGCACTGAATTGCACTGTATGGTGGCGCAGTTTCGAGAAATCATAATTTTCAAAGGCGCTCAAGAAAAATTTACGCAATATATTATATGTAATTCCACAAAAAAAGGGTTAGCACCCTCGGATAACATACAAATACCTCTTGACGCTTTGTGGAATTTTATTGCGTTAGTCCTTCTTGAGCATCTTTGAAAGTTTGGATGTCTCGAGAGTGCGGCTCTCTTGAGTGCATTTATCTGATCACCGTTGGAGAGGCCTTCATTCAGCAGTGAATAGTGAATGGCTTTAAATGATGATGAAGATGATGAAATGGAGCTTCGATGAAAGTTGTACAAATGCAGACTATTCCAATTTACAATGCCAAAATATAGAAAATTTGGTGTTAACTTAGATATTTACATATGTATGTACGTATCATATATCAGAGATTGAGAATACAGCAATATTTCAATCAGACCATGAGTGTAGGGGGTATTTTGGGTCCTCCTCTGATACCTCGTCATTAGAAATCTGAATATTCCACATTTGTGCATTCAATGTTGATGCGCACTCGATGCATTCCAGCTTTAAGTATGCATACGCATTTGCAAATAGCCTATTAATATGCATCGATTAACCGCATCCAAATCAAGTATATATTATATACATGTATAATAAAATGTTGTTATTTGTCGCAATAGTAAATAAAACTCAGTTTGGATTTTTAAAGAAGATATGTGGTATGTGTGACTGGAATATACAAACTAATTCTGCAAATTGACCACAGAACAAGCGCTCGATCCACGTTGAAAATGAGTGGATGATAAACATATGTACATAGGTACACGTTTTTATTTCAATTGTTATTTGTCCAGTGTATGAAGAGAGAAAAAAAACTGAAGCAGTCACGTGCATCGTCTCTTCTACAGCGTTATGATAATGGTCGGCGAGATGCCACGAAGTGCTTTACTTATTAAGAAGGATGGCATAAATTTTATGGCAAAGTAAAAGCCATTCGATCCGGGGGCATACCCGGCCTCGCAAACTGCTCGGCTAATCACAATGAATGGCGAACATTAATTTTCAAGTGTTTTACCGAGTGAGAAGCTCGTCGCCATTACTCCTAGATAGTGCATAAACTTGGCCGGGAGAATTTGAAATTTTAACGATTTAAAACGCACGGAAATTTGCATCGGTTTTGAATGAGATTTGAAAAGGGCACTTTCGCTGAGTTTATTTTAACTGTTTTTTTATACTTACATATTTTAATGTGTTGAGGGAATACTTATTATGGGTTTACTTAAGTAATCATATTTATGAGATACATATGATGTACATACATATATATGTAGTGCTTATTTTTCTATATACCTAACACAATATATTATATTGTCATAAGGTGACCACAGGACACAAAATGGGACACTTCTCAATAAAAATATTCCCTTCCTGTATAAAAATAATGTGTAGCGCTTCCAAAAATTTTATCATTTTTCCCATAAAAAACCATTAATATTGTCAAAGAATTAAATTTATATATATATTTTTAGAATGTGCTATTGATGTGTATAGTACAAGGAAAATAGAAACAATGTAAAAAAAATAGTATCAGATGTTCATACGCCGCAGGCTGATTTTTTTTCTGAAACGAGTAAAATTAACAAATAAAATAGCTACAAATTTTCCAAAAAGATATTCTCGGTTTCTTTTAATTGCCAAAAATATATGCAACTGAAAATTTAGATTTAGCAAAAGAAATATAAGATATTAGTAAAAGTATATAACTTTTATCAGAACGTACATATTTTGAAAGAATAAAATTAAACAAGGTAAAAAATTAAATATAATTAGATAATTCACAAACTTTTTATCAAATAATTATGATGAAAATAATGACACAGTGATTGTTTTTTCTTCAGAAATATTTAAATGTTACTTTTAAATGAATATATTGTATATAAATGTATATTTATATAAAAATACTTGTTTTTGGGGTAAAAAAAATTGATTTGGTAAAACAAGGATAAAACGGGACAAATCAAGTCACCCTAATAATTATAACATTGATTCAAAATACTATTTTTCAATATATGTATGTATGTACATATTTACTTAAAAATATGTGGATAATATAATATTTGTATATTTACGTGGATGATTTTTAAATGTACATCCATATGTATGTATATTTTATAATGATTTGATAAAGAATAATCTGTTTTATTAAAAGTACATACGTATGTACACATACATATGTAAAAGATTGCTTAAACTGTGAACACTGTCAATTACGGAAAAAATAATATACGACATAAATAATACTTTCGTAACGAACGAGCACTTTCATTAGGGGTTTGTACAAATGGAAACGTACTCTATCGGTGTTGTAATGGTTTTCCCGGTCGCCGTTTTTAGTAATAATTTTTCAAAGCATTTTTTACATTTTCAACTCGACGCATTTCAGTAAATTTACAAATAGACATTAATTAAAATATAAATACGTATGTATACACATGTACATATAATTTTAACTCATCGTAAGCTCGTTTTATTCCATCTATCAAATTAAATTTATGCGTCGAGCGCACTATTAAATGATTAATGGAAGCGGTAAAAAACTAATACATATATATATATATATATACATATGAAGTTTTGTGATCATGCGAAAATTTGAACTCGAGATTTTGAATGATTCGAACTCAGAATCGATCACTAATCACGTTTTAATGATCTAGAAAAAAATGTGCGTGTCTGTGTGTGTGTCTGTGTATTTGGAGATATTTTGGAGACCTATCAAACTGAAACTTAGTATTGGTTACTGAAATTCTTAATGACACGACGTAATTTATTTTTCAAATTTTTAATTTGACCGGAAATGGTACCTCCCCTTATAGGTGTCCCCTTTTTTAAGTTTTTGAATTCAATTATCTCCCAAACCGCTATCTAAATCGAACTGAAATTTTTTTACATGTAATAGAAATTATAAATTTCAAATATTAATTTTTAGCTTGATATGTTCAGAGGTATGGACAGAATAGTGACCACAATATTTTTGACCTTCCTAAGAGGAAAAAATCCCACTTCCGGTTTATTAAATTTAGTAACTAGTCCTGGGATAATCCAGGTTACGAAGTTTATCAAAATTTACAGATTTTTCCGATTGGTCAATACCAGATGCCATTATTTACATACATACATATCTATTGCTATGAGTTTCTGTTATTCTTTAATAATGTATGTGTGTTTGTACGGGTGTTAGTTTTTCGCTATGAAAGTCCATGGCTTTCATTTTTTTAAATTTTGTATACTACCTAAATTCATACATACATACTTTAATATATAATGGTACCTAAGTTAGTTCGAAATCATCATAAAATTTCAGAAGGTTGATATCACTAAATACAGGACATAAAAAAACAATCCATCGATCCGAAAACCATTGCTCGCAGGGAACGTGATGCCTAATTGAATAATGCTTCGGAGGCCCTTCGTCTCGTAGCAAAGGAAACAAAACAAGTGTCCATAGCGCCGAAGTAAAAACAGGAAAAGTCCCACAGTAGACTTGGGAAACTCGGTCTTTAAGCACAAAACGACCCAAGTCGGGGTTCCTTTAGCCCAAAACCGTTTAGCCTGGTTGCAAATGGTCGAAGAGGGTTAATGCGTAGGGGGGGGGGGGGGGTGCCGTGTAAAAAATGTGCCATTTCTTGCGGCCCCGTGTCGTAAGTGCGGGACGCAATTATTTCATTTGCGGCCATTAAGCGGGTCGCCGTTCGTAACTTACTTTAGTGACGCCTCAATTAACCCATTCGATGTCACTGTACGAAATTACATGGACATTTATCAAAATTTAATTTGATATCGTGCTAATTTCATCAAATGAAATAAATAAATTTTTGATTTTTAAGCCGTAATATGGAGTTTGGAATTAAGACTTTTTTATATTTGGGTTGGTTAGATTGACCGTCGCTCATCAGGCTCTTCTGGTTATTGTCAGACAATAATTACTGAGATGGTGCCATTAAAAATTCATTTTAATTTGATTGCACTTTTATTCTTCCCGTTCCAGAAGGTAAACGCTTAGCTACTGGAGATAAAAATGTTCTCCAAAAATATTTCACTACGAGTGAAAACTTTATTGTATGGTATTTATTCATTTATTTAAAAAAAATAGAAACAAACAGCATTACAACGTATATACATGTTGATGAAAATAGAAAGACCTAGATGGTTTTTTGTTTTTTTATTTTATTTTATTTACATTATATATATATATATATATATATATATATATGTAGGAATGATTTTTAAACGAGCCGTAATTGTGGTTGGTCAAACTGCAAGGGATAAAGTATGAGTGTGGTATGCATGGGAAAGACCGGATGCGTGTTGTTATGGTCACTTGTTGGAGAACGAGCCCGAAGAGATGTATAATAAATACATAGTTCTGACTTAATCTGCGTTTCACTTGGAATCCTTCACATCCGGATCCTATATTTGGGGGCTTTGTCCGGGATGCCTGAAGACATTTCGAGTGACAGCCAGAAGCGGTCAGACGACGACGCGGAGTTTTGACAGTTGAGGTTAGGACGCGCGCGCGATGACGAGAATGCGGAAGCCCGTGACGTCGGTGACGTCACGTCAGCGAACACGCCACACGACGATGATGATATCCACGACGAGAAAGACGACGCCAGTGGCAACGACGACGAGGGAGATACCACAGTTCAATTTCCGAGATCTGGAGGTTGATTTCGGTCTGCCGAAATATAACGGCAGAAATAGCCCTATTGCAGTGTGGATTGAGCGCCTCGAAGAAAACGCGCAAATCCTCGGCTGGACGGAGACACAACAGTTGGTGTATGGGCGGATGCTGTGTGAAGGAACTGCCAAGAACTTCTTGGACTCGGAAACGGGCATAATCACGTGGGCGATATTAAAAGAACGATTGACCAGAGAGTTTGGCCATCAGTTGAATAGTGCGGACGTGCACAGAGAACTGAGGTTAGAGAAAAAGGGAAAAGCAGAAGACAGTTTAAGCTATATCTACCGGATGAAGGGGATTGCAGCCAAGTGTAGTTTTATTGAGGAAGAGGCGATTATCGCGTACATAATTGGTGGACTTGGGTTTGATAAGTACGAAAAATTGATTCTGAGCTGGGCTGGATCTATTAAGGAGCTGAAGACGCGAATTACGCAGTGCGAGAAAATTAGAGAGGACGACGAACCCAGGGTGACGGGGTCCGTGAGAAACCGTGAAAACCGAGAAAGACTGAGTTCACGATGCTACAATTGTAGTGGACGTGGTCACTTAGCAGCCGACTGTAGGTTTAAGACGAGAGGAACTCGTTGTTTCAATTGTAACGAGTTTGGGCACATATCAGCTCAATGTAACAGCACCAAAACAAAGACTGTCTTGACAATACAAGAAGAAATAAGAGAACCAGTCAGTATTCTAACACAAGAGGACGAGGCGAACATGGCTGATGGAGATGTAAACATGGCCGATGTAAGTGTGAACAGTGATGGTTTGCACAGAAAAAGACCTTTGCAGCAACGGGCTTCACGAGAGATGTCTGCTCAAAGAGAACTCATTGTTTCCAATAATGAAGAGGACGATGCGAACATGGCTGATGGAGATGTAAACATGGCTGATGTAAGTGTGAACAGTGATGGTTTGCACAGAAAAAGACCTTTGCAGCAACGGGCTTCACGAGAGATGTCTGCTCAAAGAGAACTCATTGTTTCCAATGATGAAGAGGACGATGCGAACATGGCTGATGGAGGTGTGAACCTGGCTGATGGAAGTATGGACGGTGATGGTTTGCAAAGAGGAAGACTTTGGGACTACGGAGACATACCGTCTTCAAATACAGATCAACCACCCGATGATCAATTTGGAAAAGGATCTAAGGATTATAGTCATTTGAAGAATTCTGAAGATGAGAATAAAGAAAAGGAGAAACATAAAGACAAAGAGAAAGATATGGCTAAATCACAAGAAGGATTAAGGGACCCAGTCAAAATTTCAACACCAAAAGACACTGTATTCACTTTCAAGCTCGGTCGTAGTCGGATTGATGTTAATTCAATGGAAAAGAAAATAGAACCATGGATTGATAAAAGACTTATTGAATGTATCAGTGAGCCAGAACCAATATGTGTTGACTTCATTTATGGTAAATTACTAGCAGAAAATCTGTGGGGTGACGGCCAGTCCGTCGGACAGTCACAGAGAATCGCCGAGGGCATTGGATAGAATTTAAGTTGCACCGATGGAAGTGAAGTGTGCGTTTGTGAATTAGAGAATAA